>NW_010394403.1:13801-17062 GCF_000710305.1 Buceros rhinoceros silvestris
CCACTGATGGAGCTGGCCTGAAGACGCCGGCCACAACACCAGCCATCCCACAGGATGCAGGAACATCTTCCACGGCGTCCACTCATGCCACAGCACTCACCCCCTCGGGGCGTTCACAGGCTGCGAATCCAACGTCTGTCGTCACGTCGCAGTACCCAGAGGTAGCAGCAAGTACAGCCACAACATCCTCGAGTCGATCAGCTGCTCTTCCGGGCTCTACGAGAGAGGCCACGGCTTTCACTACTGCCTCTACAGCAGAAACTACGTCTGGGCCCAGGACAAAGCCAACAGCTCTCATTTTCCCAACAACCATGGCTCCAGCGGATGGGCCCCAAACAACAGCTTCGGGCCTTGCAGGAGCTCAGGACACGAGTGATGAGTATATTCTCGTGGCTGCCCAGCCCCTCGCTCAGTATTTGGTGGATAAGAGTTTGCTTCTCGCGGTGCTTTTGGTAGGTACGGTTTTCTTCATTGCTGTGATCGTTGTGTTCCTCATGCAGGCCTACGAGAGCTACAAGAAGAAGGACTACACGCAGGTGGATTACCTCATCAATGGCATGTATGTGGACTCGGGGATGTGATGGGGGGATCGAACAGGGAGCAGAGAGATGGAGAGGAGACTGCAAGCCTGCCTGACTTGGTTTTCTTTCCCGTTTGCCTATAACACAAACTGAAAGTGCTTCCAAATTTACTTCTAGTGCAATTGAGGAGAAATGCCATGGACTGTATTAAGGAAAAAATAATATTTTTTATTCAACTGTGCAACAAGTTGCTGTAAAAAAAAAAAACAAACCATTTTTAAAACTTCCGTAACATGCAATAGCTTTGGCCACTATTTTTCATCGCAAAACCAACCTAGCAGGGGGTAAGCCATCACCCTCGAAATGCTGTGGCACTTTCGCAGCTGTTTACAGTGCAAGTTCCCCGCGTTCCACCCGCCTCCCGAGCGCTCCTCTGAGCAGAGGGTGCTCTGCCCTGAACGGCCCGCTGAGGCGTGGGGAGCGTGGCTGCAGCGGGGAGCCCTCACCCAGCGTGTGCCACATTTCCTAACGCTTCGTGCTGGTACAGAGGTGTGTTTACAAGGCGTTGTAAACGTTTCCTGCTAACCCTAGATAACTCTTCACCCTGGAGCGGATTACTGTGCCTCTGCACTGAAATGATCTTATTTTTGTATTGACTGAATAAACGGGGCCCTGGAAGGGCGTTTCTTGTTGCATTGCTGTTTTCCTCTGGGTCCCTGCCAGCGCAGAAGCAGGTGGGTGGGCTTCAGCGGCTTACGGTCTGCTTCAGTATTCCAAGAACGGGGCTTTGAAGACCGCACTGGAAGCGTGGCCATGTCACAGAAGGTGCTGATCCTCTTCCAGGATGTTCTGCTCTCATGTCCGAGCAGGAGCTGCCAGTCCCCAGGGAGGAATCCCTGCCTGCTGTCCCTGTGGTGCGGCATCAGGCTCTGCTTTGGCTCTTGTTTTGCGTTTAGGACCAGCTCAGGCTGGGTAGCAGTCATTACTCAGGTGGTGGTTGCAGCTCAGCACCTAAGATCTATGAGGCCTGTGTGGGTCACTCTGTCAGTGTGTCTTAGGAGATCTGCAGCTAGCAGAGGGAGCAGACAATGCTTGATTTTTGGCAAGCATCCTTCACTCTTGATGCGTCTGAGAACGACACGTTGGTGCGTACCAGCGGCGAAACGCAGGATGGAGGTGCACTGTGGATTTTTAACCAGATCGGTAGCTGGTCTCTCCCTTGCAGTGAGTGGGCTCTTCCTTAATCCTGCTTGCCTGCACGCCTGAGGCTGATAAGAGGCCAACCTCAGTACCTGAGCTGTTGGGGTTTGGTGTAGTTTTGTATCCAGATTCTTCGGCTGTTCAGAATTTGGAGGGAATCTTTACCCTGGAAGTGGTTGTTTCGTAGACTTCATCGTCAGGTTTGAAAGTGCTGTGAAAAGAGCTGCAAACAGCACAAGCAGCAGCAGAGGCGAGGGGGTGTCTGAAGGAAAGGGGTGGGAGGAGGTTTCCTGCATCTTACCAAATCCAAATGTTGAGGACAAAATTTCAGGAAGTCGAGGAAAGGAAAGCGATTGCATTGGAAGCGAGACGGCGGGTTGCCAGCTCGGGTTGCATTTTGCAGCGCGTTCACGTGGAGCGTGTCTGCGTGCCAGCAGGGTAGAGCATCGCTCAGGGTAAAAGCATGGTGTGGTTTGGGGAGCCTCCCTCCTTGGAAGGGCTGAAGGATAAGCCACAAATCTCACATCATGTTTCCTGGAGGGGAAAAAAAATGTTGGAGGGGCTGAGTGTTATTGTGTTTTAAGGTTGCTTTTAATTGGTTTCTCCTTGGCAGAAAGGAAGCGAACCCTGATTCCTGCCGTCTTCCAGGAGCCACCCATGTGCCATGTCTGTGACCAGGTGCTGGGCACACCCCCAGGGTAGCCGGGGCGCTGCACCCCGCTGAGGTGCTGGGACTGTTCACCGCTCAGCGCACGCTTAGCAGATGTCGGGCAGATGCTGCCCCAAAGTCCAGGGACTTCTCCTGGCGCAGGGATCTGGGGTTCCGCCTGCGCTGCAGGTGAGTCACTAACCACAGGCTGAAGCCTGTGGTCTTGGAGCTCTGCCCCAGACGCTGCGATAAGAGCTGTCTGCTCCACTCCCTGCCGGCTCCCAGGTCAGGAGATGGGAGTCACCTCAGATTCAGCTCGTTTCTTTTTCTCCTCATTTAGGCACCTCAGATAGATGCTGCGCTTTGATAGGGTGAATCCGGGCGATAGTGCTCCTCCTCGTGATTTATCCCCGCCTGTGGAAGCGAATTCCTGTCTGTAGGAAGCGCCTTCCTGCGTAAAGGATCACTGCTGCAGCTGTTCCGCTGATGCTCGGCAGTATTTTTAATTTTGTCGTTGCATGAGCTGTTTCCTCAGAGGCAAACTACGATCATCAGACTCGTGTTGCCCGTCCTGGAAACGGGGACGGTCCTGGATGACCTTGGCACTGGCTGTGGCCTTGTTTCTTTTGGTCTCTGTGCTCCTCTTCAGAGACCCGAAGTTGGACACCAGGTTCCGTGGAGTGGAGCGGGAGTTTGTGAAGCCGCACCGGTTTTTGTTCTTGGCTTTGAAGAGAGATCCCCCTGTACTGATTCCTTGGAGGAAGTAGGAAGGGAGGGGAGAGGACGGGGGCATTAGTTAAACAAAACTCTGAAAGAGTTTTCTTTTCTAAAACATACTTTCTAAGATTGGTTTATTAAAAACAAGTAAAACCCTTTGGGAATAATTTAAGC
>NW_010394403.1:17148-20286 GCF_000710305.1 Buceros rhinoceros silvestris
GGAATGATGTAGTTACCAGAGTTGGAATTGGGTTACAGCTCCATTTACAAGAGTCTTAGGGAGTTTCTCATGGACACAGTGAGAATGTTACAACTCCCTCATGGCTGAAAGAAACCACCACCATCGAAATCTTTGTGGCTTCTTAGCAGGTTCTCACAGGAAGGTGAGTACTCCTCAGGAGCTCGCTGCAGTTCCCACAGCGCTGGTGTGTTTACGGCCAGGTCTCCTCTTCAGCTACTGGCACAACCTGTCTTTTTTGTTCTTGTTTGAATTACTGCACTTCCAGCTGCAAATTACCTTCTCAGCAGAAACTGAGGTTTTTAGGGTAAGGCTGAGCACCAGAGTCTTGCCTCAGTGCATTTCTCTGCACAAGGTAGAGATCTTCATGCTTACCATGGAATGCTTTGGGTTGAAGGGACCTTCCAGGCTCCCCCAGCCCAACCCCTGTAGGGCGCAGGGACACCTGCACCCAGAGCAGGGGGCTCAGAGCCCCAAGGGCCAACCTGACCTGGGATGTTGCTAGCGATGGGGCTGCTCCCAGCTCTCGGGGCAACCTGGGCCAGCATCAAAAATTTCTTCCTTCTCTCTAGCCTGGATCTCCCTCATTTAGTTTAAAACCATCGTCCCTTGTCCCATTGCCGTGATACCCAAAGCACAGTGTCAGCTGGAGAAATGTCAAGCAGGTTTTCCTTTTCATCCCAGTGGTTTTGTCTCCTACTAGCTCATTAGTCGTTAAAAACTAAAAAAAAAAAAAAAATTACTGGGCTGGAGCCTGGCCTTTGAAGGTCAAGGTGTGTTTTCTGGCTTGTACTTTGAAACCCAGTGCTAAAGATTTGTCAGGTTAGCTGGTTCTGTTCTGCACGGAGCGCCTCGTGAGCAGTGAAGGAGAGCAGTGGGACTGTGGAAGGTGGATTGCGCCTGCTCTCCTCTAAAGGGCTCTTCTGTAGCGGTGGCTCGATCAGTAAGTCTGAAGCAATTGGGATTTCTCCCCTTCCGGCTCTTTTTCTGCTGGATGTCACCGGCAGCCGCCATTCCCGTGGTGGTTTCTACCTCCAGCCCGTTGTTGCTGCTCGGGCTGAAGCCAGCCTCCAAGGATGGCTTCGCTTGTTCGGCTTTTGAGGCCGCAGGTGGTGACAAACCCATTGCGTTCCGTGGTGTGGTGGTGCAGTGGTTAATGGTGAGCGCGTTAGATGAGGAACCGCAGCACCTTTGAAAGTCTGCCTGCAGAATTCACGATGTAACAGTGGATGGGGTCCTACCACCTTATCTAGACGACATCTGCCAAGGGACTGCCAAAACCAACATTCCGCTGCCGTGACGCACGCTGGCTTTAACCGGCCTCTTTCTCCATAAAACACAGGAACCTCCTGGAATTAAACTTCGAGCGATGCTAAACGCCACCTCCCTTTCGTTGAACTGCCTGTACTAGAAGCGCGGTGTTCCAGACAGCGGAGCAGGAAGGAGTAGTGGAATGTTAAAACAGTTAGAGGAGTAACAGGAGTGCGGAACTTTCCGTCTGCAGATGTGTTTGCAATATGTTATGTGGTGTCCAGAGAATCGGGGAGCACATACAGAAGGCTTAAGCATGACCTTTAAAACAGCCAGTGCATGAGCCAGAAAACACGCAGGGAGCTCTGGAAACAGGTAATGTGGAGTTGGTTTCTCTGGATTTGTCCAGTGGCTGCTCATTTCTGGCATCAGAGAAGGAAACCTGGGCCCTCCCCTCCTGAAGCATTTCCACGGGCTTTTTGCACGGCGGCTTGCCTGGTCTGCAGCAAAGGCGAGCTCGCAGGGCAGCACCTCCCCTGATGGGGGACTCCAGCTGCCTCCTTTCGGTGGCCCCTGAGGCTCACGAGACTCAGTTCGCTGTGTTGCGCTCGGCTGAAGTTGCCCGCTGGGTTCCACGGCGCGTGCTCTCCTCTGGCACACAACGCGCGGGCTCTTCGCTTGGTGCTTCCCAGGGAGAGGCCAGCCTCCGCCCGGAGCCGGTGGCATCCCTGCCTGCTGGAAGGCTGAACGGGCGAGGGCTGAGGCTCCGCTTGGAGGTTTTGGCGTTGCTGGCTACCAGGTGGTCTTTGCTCTGCAGCAGTTTGGGTCGACTTGCAGTCGTCTGCTGCCCTTGGACCTTGTCTGGGCGCTGCTGCGTGGCCGGGAGGTGCCAGCAGGCTGTGCTGCGGGGCAGCGCTGCTGCAGCTGGGCTGGCAGGGAGAGCCCAGAGGCTCCGGGAAGAAGGAGTCTCTGCTCTGGGCCTCCCTGGTCAGCCCTGGGTGAGGTCCAGCTTGCGCCTGGGCTGGGGCGCTGCTGGAGTGACGAAGGCGGGCACAGAACTCGCCCAGCACCCTGCTGGTCCCAGTTAGAAGGACTAAAGCTGGTGGCTGGGATTGCACAATGTGTCTGAAAAAGCAAACACATCACTTGTCCTCCTGAGAAGCGGCTGCATGTTTTAACCCCTTCAGGCCAGAGCGGGTGAAACCAATTACACCGGTTTGAGGGTCGTGGCACTATGCGGGTGGTTCCTGTTCTTTACTGGGTGCAGATGGAACTGCAGAGCCTGAGTTTGTGAGGGTCAATGCTGTTAAATCTTCCTGCATAACTCTGGGAACACTGAGGGATGGAGAAGAAAAGAGGAGGGATTTATTCAGCCTGAAAATGCTCACATTTAGAAGTGACTATTCATGGCTGCTTTAATAAAAAAAAAAAGTCAAGATTTAAGCAAATTCTGGAGTGAAATGAACCATAAACTCCACTCCAAGGCTGTGAGATTGCAGTCTCGAAAGTGTCTGAACAGGGACGAACACCCCAGAGTTCTGTTGGGGTTTCTCACAGTGCCCCCCACTGTAGGCATGTTCCTGAACAGCTTCGCTCATCCTTGGGCAACGCAGCTGAGCTCGAGTCGGCAGCTGAGTAACAGCTAAGCCAAGTGTGCACAGGGCTGGAGTTCCCTGTGCTCTAGGGAAGCTGAGACACCCCCTACACCCTCACGGCATCGGGCAGCGACGAGGACATCCTTGGTACAGAGCAGTACCTTGGGTGACCCGGGCGTTGCCAGCAAGCGGAGGAGCCTGTGAAGTGCCAGGGAAGCGGGTCAGGAGGGGCCCTTGGCTGAGGCGGGGGCCCAGGGCAGCACCGCCCGGGGGC
>NW_010394403.1:20379-23397 GCF_000710305.1 Buceros rhinoceros silvestris
GGCAGCAGTGCCCGGGATCGGTGGGATCCTGCGGGCGGGTGACGCCTGCTGCGTAGGCGGGTGCTCACAGGGCTCTCCGGGGCGCAGGGTGCACGGGAGAGACGTGTCCTTGGAGCACGTGGACTTTGAGCAGGGGACCCGCTGCTGGCGGCAGGCGGTTCTGAGCTGGTTCCCGCTGCCTGCGTCCCGGTGCCTGCTCCCAGCAGGCAGAGAGCAGCAGCGGCACTCTGTGCCACCAGCCCGTGGCGGGAGGCTCCGGGCAGAAAGGCTGGCTGATCTGCGGGATGAAGCAAGCTCTTCCACCCTGTTCACTGATTTGCTGGGTCAAAGTGCTGAAGGCTTCCTTTTTCCCAGTGTATTGATTTTCACATGTTCCTACATGTCTCTAGTATTTAGACTGTGCTTAGTATTGGGCTAAAGATCTTTGTGGAAAAATGAGCTTTTCTGGACCAGCTGGCGGATCAGTTTTCACTGGAGCTTTCCCCACGGTGGGGAAAGCCCCCCATTGGGGGTTGAAGTCCTCAGCATTCCACAGAGGGTCTGGCAGGTTCCTGAGGTCCAGAACTGCCTTGGGAATTTCTGTGGAAAGTTTTGCACTTTCCTTTCTCCTTCAGCCTGCAGAGAAGGCAGGAGAAGCAGAGAGGCTCTTCTGCAGGAGAGGGCAGTCTCATCCCCCCACAGTCAGCGACACGCAGTGCTCATCCCAGCATGGAGGAAACGGGGAGCCCCAGTAACGTGGCCTCCGTGCTCTCCTGGCTCACACGCAGCCCTGGGGCCTCTTTGTCACCAGACACGAAGCTCTTTCAAAAGCTGTTCTCACCACTTGACAACCACACGCCTGTGAAGCAGGAAGGGGAGTGGGGGCTGAAGGGGGTGGAGGGCTCCACATGGGCGGCAGCTGCACGCGACTTGCACTGGGACAGCCTGGGTGCTTCATTCCAGCTGTGAGCCAGGGCTCTGCCGTCAGCGTCCACAGCAGAGTGTCCTTCTCTTGGAGCGTGCGCAGCTTCGTTAGCCAGCGGGGGAACTCCGGAGAGCATCAGTGACTGCTGCCAGGCCGTGTGCTGACCTCCCAAGGGGTTACCTTGCAGGGTAACGTAGCGCAGGAACAGTCCTGGGGATGGACGGGGTGACCTAACAAGCGAAGGAAGGGATCGGATGAGCTGAGCACACGCTAAAGGAAAAGAAAGGCCTTCCCAGGAGGAACAGTCCTTCCTTACCTGGGCTGGGCTCTCAGGCCTCATGCGTGTGGGAGTCCGTGATGGCTGGGCAGGCGAAAGAGAAGCGCGCCGCACGTGTCTGCCCAGAGCTGTCTGCCGAGGGGCTGGACAGCCAGAGCGGCAGCACGCTTGGAGGTCCCCGGTGGAGGGCTGAGGAGATGTTGTTACTCCGCTGACTGGAGCTGCTGGCTGGAAACGTCGCAGGTGATGGTGCCACGGGACCACCTTGTGCAGAGGTTTGTGGCATTAGCTCGTCCTTTTCGCAGCTCCTTCCGATGGCTCTCACCAGGGAGAGAGCGCTGCGGCAGCAAGGTGAGCTCTGCATCTCCTGAGCCGGGTGCGCAGATAGCCCCTGCTGCTGCTCCCTCCCTCCCCACCCCACTGCACCCCGCGTGTGCACCCGGGTGTGCATGTGCTGGTCCAGGAGCTGCCGTCCCACCACAGCTCGGTCACCCATTGCCAACACAGATGTCACTGCCCTCCTCAAAGGAAAATGCAAGGCTTCTCCTGTAAAAAAAAGGCACATGCGAGATGTCTCTTCCACATCATCTTCTCAGCCCTGAATCATGAGGTTTAATATTCCTTCACGTCTTGCCATTTCCTGCCCAAAATGACCAGCAAGGTGCCACAGGGAGGCTAATCCTTAGGCTGAGATTTGCCATGCCACAACCCCCCTTTACCACTGCTGATTAAAACTGAACGCCACTTAGCAAATGACCGGGTACCTTTTGCAGGGCTGCCATGTGCCGACTGTTTGTTCTCTCTCCGTGGGTTTCCCGGTCCATTCCAGTGTGTGGAGGAGGTCAGGGTGTAGATGAGACTAATAATAAACCTGCAGTAAAGGCAGCTGCGTTGTGGAGGAGCTTTAAACCCCGAGGACAGGCAGGCAGGGACAGCTTTAACCGCAGCGCACTCTGTCATTGGCCCTGGGCCGAGCTGACCTGCCCGCCTCGCGATGCCGCGTGGGCTGGACGGGGACGCAGTCTGCATCGCTGACCTACCGCCAGCATATTTACACAGACCATTTTAGCCTCTGACAACAGGAAAATTATTTTCTGGGCAACCTTTTAGCTTGGGCCACCCACGCGCCGTGGGAAAGAGGAGGTCGCAGGAGCGCTGGCGAGGTTCTCACGCTCCTGACAGGTGAACGGGCCCTGGGCCGGAGACAGGAGCACCCCCAGGGAGGGTGGCTTTTAAACCACCTCCCCTTGGCTTCTGTTCATCCCCTAGATACAGCAGCCTGGCTGAAGGCTTCTTCCAGTGCAGATCCCTCTCGCTGGGCTCTTTTGTAGGCTTCACCAGAGACCCACGCCTTAAGGACCCTCCCAGCTGGCTTGAGTCTCGCTGGTGGAGCTGGGCAAGGATGTGGGACGGGTGGAGCAGCCTGTGCTGCACGTGGAGTTGGGGCTGAGGTGCCACTGGAAGGCTGAGGCTGCCTTTTTCCATTCTTTTTTCCCTTCCGCTGGGTTTCCAAAGCCCCTGGCCAGCACATTTTAGCTACAGTTGTAGTGTTTGGGATGTGCTGCAGCATCACCTGTTTGAGCCAGCAGAACCTAGAGAAAAGGGGGTGTCTTAAGAGAAAGGCCGTGCTGGTGACGTCTCTGGGCTGATTTGTTGAAGCAAAGACTTGGGCAAACGAAGACCTGAGGCGCCGATTTCATGGGGACGTCTGAGGTGCACCGGGAATCTGGACCACGAGCTACAGCAGAAGGTTTCCTCAGCGCAGCTGCTGCTCAGCCCCGAGCAGCGGTGAGCCGGGGCTGCCCTGGCCGAGCAGCAGCTGGAGTGTGTTTCTGGG
>NW_010394403.1:23566-23900 GCF_000710305.1 Buceros rhinoceros silvestris
CGGAGCCGTAGCTGCCACCTGCCCTTGGTGCTGCTCTCCGGGTGATCTCGTGTGCTGGCAGCAGAAGGAAGCGCTGGCGTCAGAGCAGGGTGTCTGCTGTCGGCTCAGCAGAAAAGGGGCTAGAACTGAAAATGAGCAGGGGGGGCTGCTCTGCTTGCCTCGGGGTGGCTGACCTTGCTCTGTGGCTCTCGCAGCGCACTCACCAGAGTCAGGGAAGGGCAGAAAACAGGAGAGCTCAGCAAGCTACAGTAAAAGCAGAGAGCGGGAGGAAGAGGAGACAGGTCTTTGAAGTTCCTTGCCCAGCACGCTGTCTGCTGGGCTTTGGCTGCCCCGC
>NW_010394403.1:24098-24353 GCF_000710305.1 Buceros rhinoceros silvestris
GGTTTCCCCTTGCTTGTAGGACTGGTGGAGGCATGAGCCTGGACTGCTGGCAAAGCAGCGGCCGTGAGACAGGCGGGAGAACACACCATGTTCATCCCCGATACAGCGCAGCGTGATCGCTGGTGAACCTCGCTTCCTGACGGCACATTCCCCAGCGTGTGCTTGGCGTTGTTGCCAGCCTGGGGGATTCAGGTGTGCCTGAAATTGTCACCAGTGAGCTCTGCCATATGTCACGATACGGCTGCTGCGGAGGAC
>NW_010394403.1:24504-26588 GCF_000710305.1 Buceros rhinoceros silvestris
ACCCCACTGGCTTGGTCAGGCTGGAGCCGGAGTCACGTAGGCTCTGTAGCCTTCTACCACGTTCTGCTAGCGGCACCGATGGTTTCCTGTAGTGCAGGGGCCTGCGAATGGGTGACAAGTGAATCCAAGTGACAAAAGCCAGCCTTGCTGCTCTCACTCTGGACCACCTCACTGGTGGGGTCCATCCTCCGTCCTTCTGTGACTGTCACTGAAAGGCTGGAGGTACTTTTAGATCTTGGGACAGAAAAGCAAGAGATGCTTCCTTACTATTGCGCTCTCCAAACAGCTGGCACAGGAACGTGCTACAAAGCATTCAGCCTTCAAGTGCGTAAAGTGAAGGGAAGCTGACCGGCCCTTCCTACACAATAGGGCTTTTATTAGTCCATATTTAATTATTTAAGATATTTTAGTCATTAGCCCATTGCATATGTACATTGAGATGCTGACCGTGGCTTGAAGAGCTTGTGACCTGTACAGACGATCCATCTTTGGAGTGGAGAAGAGAATGACTGGAGGAAGTGACAACTGACTTAGGGAGGTAGAGGAGAAAGTGGTGAAGTCAAGGGACGTGACTGAGCCTCTGGTTTCCAGTTTACTGCTTCCCACCCCATCCCTGACAATGCACCTTCTGCCGGTTTTCTACCAGAAGAAGGATCTGTGGTAAGGGGGGAAGCAAACAGAAGCTGTTCTGCTCTAGAGGTAGTGTCAGTGCTGCCTTGAAGCTTTCCACAAGGCTCACCCTCAGAGATGTCAGCTCCAGTTCCAGGACGTTTCCTCAGCGTGCTGTGCTGCAGCAGACCGCTCGGGGTGGTTTGGAAGAGCTGCAAACCGCCTGCCAGGAAATACACCCGCGTTTTGTGGCTGGCCGGGAGAAAATGTGTGCGGGGCTGCGGTTGTTCTGTGTGTAAAACACTGGGCATTTTGAATTGCAGGAGGGGAAGATGGCACCAACGCTCGGTGTGCCTTGAAAAGACCATAGATGGTCTGTGTCGTGGGCTAGAGCTGGGCCGGCCACCAGACGAGGGGCAGATGGTCTCTATGAACCCCCCATCCCTCCCCAGAGGGGAAGAGAAGGGAGTGAGGGAGAGAGCCCCATGGATTGGGAGAGAAAACCAAACTGCTTTAAGGAGACAATAACAGTGAAATGCAATAGATACAAACCCAACCCCGAATCCAGCCCCCTGATGGCACCACGTCCTGCCACCACTGGGGCTGGGGACAGGCGCTGGGGAGGGACCAGGCTGGGCTCAGCGGCAGACGGGAACCAGAAGCAGGAGCTGGATCCAGAACTGGGCTCAGGGCTGCGCGCATTCGAGCGAAGGCAGCACGGACAGAGTCCTGCTGGGACTGTGACACCCAGCGCTGTCACTGTCACCACTCCTGTCACTGCCAGGAGCAGCCACTGTCCGCACAAACCTGCTGTGACCTTCAGAAAGTGCCGTCACGGAGCAGAGATGGAACTGAGAAGAACTAGTTCTTTTTTACTGAAACCAGGACAGTCTGCTGAGTACAAAGTCCTAAAATACATAGATTTTCATAAAAAATCTATTTCTAGCCTCATCTGGGGTGTGGGTGGCCATGGAAAAAAAAAAGGGACTTTCCATTGTCTAATATCTGCTCTCCTGCTCATTGGGTGAGAGCGTCGAGCTGAACCTGGGGCTTTGTGCTGCTGTTCCATCAGCTCTAGACCCCGTGTGAGGTGTCACTTCATCAGGCATTTGTCCCCGGGGTTGCTGCATCTTCTGCGGTACTGATTCAGCTGTTTCTGCTGCTCTGCCCCGGGCTGAATTACCACACGACTTGTTGGAGGTGGGAGGGTGTTTGCTTTTTCATCAAAAAAAATCAGGAACAGGCTGTTCTCTGGAACCATCTTCCTCTCTTTGGTTGTTGGATGCAACTTTTCCCATAAACCGCTTTCCTGTGACATGAAGAACGAGCTCTGCAAAATGTCTTTTCCAGCATGTGAGGGCCGTGACCTCTGTCACCACGGCTGCTGCCGAGGGGTCGTTGCCTGAGCTGCTCACCTCTGGGTTTGCCCCTGGATTTTAAGAGGCGAGCTCTGGGGAGGTCACCTCAGTGGGCAT
>NW_010394403.1:26857-27813 GCF_000710305.1 Buceros rhinoceros silvestris
GCATGGCTGCGGTTCATCTAATGTGAGATGTGTTTTCACTGGAAAACTGACAAATGGAGGTCTGAGCCAGCTTTAACAGTTCTCTTGTCTCGGTAAAGCGCAGGATTGCTCAATGCAAGGTGACAGAATATTTATTTCAACTTTTAAGTCATGGCAACGGTTATATTTTTTCCTGCCTGCTTGTTGCCTAAATCTAAAAACCAGCTGACCCAAACTTTCCAAAAATATTAGGCAGAAACCAGAAGGGCAAAATGCCACCTGAAAAGGTTTAAGGCAGTTGCTTGGAGTCGTTTCCACGGCACGTACGGAAAGCTGTCCATACGTGCTTCGCTTCTAGCGATTACAGTAGTGAGGTGCTAGATGGCCGAGGAGCGTTTTATAGGCACTTCAGGTACTTGAGAGGATGCCAGACATCTGTCACGTCAACAGGTCTTAACAGTACACGGCGGCACTGCACAGCACAAGGGGAGAAAACTGGTTCCTGGTGAAAAGTGAAGCGAAGGGAACTGGAATTACTCGGCAGAGCATGGCCTGGCCAGAGAGACGTCCCAGCCTTTGCCTGCTGTGAGCTGGGTCAGAAGCGTCCGGTGCTCCGCCTCGTGTCTCTTGCAGGAAGGGAACCTCTGAGAGCACCGCACGCAGGTCCCGAGCTCAGCCTGGGAAGGGAACCCGCGGGGAAAATTCAAATGCCACCTCTGGCAGCACGAGGTATTCTGTTGGCAGCCGTTTATTCAAGGGTTGACTCAGCCCAGCTTCTGAGATCTGGCAAGATCCACAGCCCTAAAGGGTTATGGCCGTGGGCATTAATAAAGCAATCTCGTTAAGAGATAATTAACTCACATTTATTAAATTCCTAATTAACCGGCCAACTGTAGGTTTGTTAGATAAGGAATGCTCAGCTGGGATTACTCATTTTCCACACCCTAGCAAAAGGTTAAAATGAAGAGAAAAAAAAT
>NW_010394404.1:0-248 GCF_000710305.1 Buceros rhinoceros silvestris
ACGCTGCAAGAGAGGGTGTAGAGAAGGGGGAGGAAGGAGCGACTCTTCGGCAACGGCCGAACTGACCCCCCCCCAGGTCAGCGCAGGGTCACAGGGAGAAGGAATAGGGAAGGACTGGCGACAGGGGCGCTGGGAGAGCCCTTCCAGCAGGGCTGGGCGGCACCTCCCGGGGCGAAGGAAGAGCTCTGAGCAGGGACCAGCTCGAAGCACCGGGAACCGGGAACCGGGATGTCTGCAGGAGAAGAGGC
>NW_010394404.1:542-797 GCF_000710305.1 Buceros rhinoceros silvestris
CCAGGGCATCGCGGGAGCCCAAGAAGGCCCAGGACCCTGTAAAGAGCGCTCTAAGGCTCCAGGTTACTCTGTTCCCACCGTACAGCGCCGAGGGCAGCCCCCGTGCAAGCCCCGCAGGGAATCATCTGTCAGACAGCGTTTGCCGCTGGGTGCTCAGACACCCTGAGGACTCTGCAGTCCCAGCTCGTGTTTGGGCAGCCCCTGGTGTTCATCCCTGCCTGACTCTTAACTTGCTGGGCTACAAACTCCCACTCT
>NW_010394405.1:0-1250 GCF_000710305.1 Buceros rhinoceros silvestris
AATTGTGTTTATTGGTGGCGGACTGCACCGGGGACACTGTTGGGTGGCAGAGGGTCAGACCAAAAATCAAGGGATGGAGCTTGTGCCCATCATTGGACCCACCCTGCTTCATTCCGGCACTGTCAGAAGGTCCCATTTATAGAAAGTATCACTTGAGTGTTACTATGTAGGAATTAGAATTTGCAAGATGAAGGAGCTGGTTCAGAGAGATGCATTTGGGTCCCCAGGCAACTCGTGTCAGACCCAGCCTTGCAGACCTTGTCCTCCAAGGTAGTAGAAGGTTGGTACATCCCCACGTATTGCGAAAACGCTGCTGGTTTCACCACAATCCTCTTTGGGGCAGACAGGTCCGGAGAGAGCAGCAATACTTTATTTCATTTTTTTCTTTCCCCCCAAACCTAAACATTTATTTATTTATTTCTCCCGCTCTGAAGCGTTTGGGTTTCAATTTGGTTTTGAAATTCATAAGCCGATGTTTCAGAAAAGCCTAAACCAGTGTTTTTGGAGGCGTTTTTCTCCAGAGACATGGGTAAATCTGTTTGGGTTTTTTTCTTGGGGTTTGTTTCGTTTTGTTTTTCCTTGAGACATCAGTGATATCCAATTTTCACGTTGGCGAGGCGCGCGTTTCCGAACCCGGCGGTTATCTGCCTGGATAGGTGTTGCTCATCGTTCAAATAAAACCTTTGGGGAAGGTGCAAAAGTCCTCCCTGGAGAAAAGTTAACCAGCTGCTGAGCTTTTCTGCTCTGTACCCAGCTCTAATATTTTTTTGCATGAGATAAATTTGCATTTTTTTGTTCATTTTTTGCCTTCGCTCTGGGAGCAGCTCCCAATTGGGTTTGCATCATCGATGGCAACTTCAGCCCATCGCATCGCTCTCCAAAACAGAATAAAAGCAACTTTCTGATTGTCTTGGGCCTAATGCCAGCTTTGATTTGTTGTGCATTTGGGATTTATCGGTTTATTGACGGACCGTGATCTGCAGGTGACAAATAGAGAGGGGCCGTTCCCCCAGCGGGTGTAAATTGGCGTCGCTCCTTGGCAATGAATGAGGCTGGGGGGGCTTTACACCACGACACCCACGGCAGACCAAAATGGGCTGGTTTTGTCATATTTTACTGATTTTATGGCTTTTGCACCCTGCGTGTGGAGGGATAGGGAGGGGAAATAGGTGTTTTCTTGCATTGCCCAAAAATGTTGTTTCTTTCACAATTTGGGGGGGGGGGGGGGGTGTGAAGGAGGTTGGGCTCTC
>NW_010394405.1:1345-2939 GCF_000710305.1 Buceros rhinoceros silvestris
GTTTTTCACAATTGTGGGGGGGGGGGGGATGTTGAAGGAAGTTGTGCTCCTCCAAGGGGTACTGGGGAGTGGAGGGACCACTGGATCCCAGTAAAAACCAGGTTACAAGGGTGGCTGAGCCTGAAATAAGAGCTTGAATGATGCTGTTTGGGATAAAAGGGCTCTGAAACGCTCCTTTGGTGCCTGTGGCGGGAGATAATGCAAGAGAACCCCCAAACCACTGCACGGCCCGGAGAGATGGGAGCTCCCAGACACAGAGGCAACTTCCATAAAAAATAATTAAAAAAGGAAAAAAAAAAAACGACCGAGCTCTTGCAAGCTCAGCATAAATCCTGGGGTGAGCCATTAAGGTGAGCTCGGTGCTGAATTCAGCAGCGGATCAATGTTATTTATTTTTGTTATTACTCCCCGCCCCCCCCAAGCAGAATTCATAGCGGTTTATGGCAGTATCGATGCAGATCTCCATGAATCAAGCAGTGACGTGGTGTAGAAAGACAAGGCAGGGACCAAACCCATCCAAGGGCTTGTCATGTGCAGAGGAAGGGGGGTGGGGACCAGCCTGGGGACCAAGCACGATGCTCAGCCCCAAAATCTTATCCCGACCTCGACTCATCCCTTGGGAATTGAGACCGATCCCAGGAGATGGCATTTCATAGGTCCAGCAGCTCAGCCCTGATTTCCTGCTTTTTCACCTCAAAATACTTAGTGTGCTGCCTCTTCCCCGCTCTTGGGATGGAGCTGGGGGATTCTGGGAAAGCGTTGTGTGATTTTTGCCTGGAAATAGCCAAAATCACCTGAATATTCATCGATCTGGCTGCGGTTCGCTGTGGGCGTAGGGTGCTGCTGCGTGTCGGAGGAGGCTGCTGCGAGCGTGCAGAAAGGCTTATTTTTAGGAAATTTACCCCAAATCCATGAAAAAAATTGGTTGTATGAGGTTTAGTTCCCGGGCAACAGTGGCATGTTGCTTTTTTCCTGGAGAAAACACCCCAAAGTGCTAAAATATCCACCCAAACGATGGGTGTGCTGGGAATTCGGGTCAGATCAAGACTGAGATGGAGCCTGTTGCGGTGCCCTCCTCCCAGCGCTTGCTCAGCCGAGTCTCACGAGAGTTTTTAAAAATAAAAAATAGGATTTTTAGCATGCAAAGGCACTTGCAGGCTCCGGCTCATGCTCGGCGAGGCGTCGCCTTCACTGGTCAGGAGCAAAATGCAGCATTGCCACTAAAATGTGGAGATAAAGGATGTCAATGGAAACGTGGAAAACTGGGATGAAGGGGGATGTTCCCGTCCCGCCGCCACCTCCTGTACCCCGGCACTCGCTCGGCCCTTTTCTCTGTCTTATTCATCATGATTAAACCTTGAAATCGGGCAAAGGCGGGGGAAAAGATGCCAATTAGAAGCTTTATTTCGGTTATCTGTCTTCCTTTCAGGCCCTCGACTCGCCGGAGAAGCACCGACGGTAAATGGAGAAAGACTTAAACACCCCCAAATGACTTCCCAAATGTTTAAATAAGACTTTCATCAGTCTTCCCTTTTTTTTTTTTTTTTTGACCAGGGCTGGGAACGGGTGTATTACCACCCGCCGCGGCCCTTCA
>NW_010394405.1:2970-5506 GCF_000710305.1 Buceros rhinoceros silvestris
CTTTTTTTTTTTTTTTTTTCACCGGGCCGGGCACGGGGTTGATTTACACCCGCCGCTGCCCTTAATGGGCTCAGCATCACCCCGGGCAGCTGCAGGGGGAGGAAGAGGAGGAGCACAGGGGAGATGAAGGTTGAAGGAGGAGGGGTTCCAACTTGGGAAGAAAGAAAAAAAAAATCCTTTTAAGGATTTTATTTTTTTTCCCAGACACCTGTGTTTAAAATTCAGGATCTTTTTGCTTGGAAAAGTAAAAAAATAAAGCGGGGGAAGAAGGGAAGAACAAAATGGTTGAAGGGATCATTTTTTTGAAAAGCTGTCAGACTTTTCGGTGATTATAAGTAGAATATTCCCCCCCGTTACCAATAGCATGCAGAGAGGCTGCTCCCACAGTTCTGTCCTCCCAGATCAGAGCTAAGCTTCAGGAAGCAGAAACCAGCAGCCTTTCAGGACTTGCGGACACATTTATCTCCGCATTTGGGAGATATACAATGTTTACATCCCAAAGTAATTTCTCTCTATCATTTATGTGTTTTTTTTCCCAAAATTTTGTTTTCTAATCCTGTTAAAGCCAAGGTTGAATCTCTGTTAATAGGATTTGCCAGGGCTGGCTGTGTTCAAAACCCCTTTTACCTTTAAAATGTGGATTTTAACCCCAAATTGTCGCTTGATAGCAGCTTTTGCTGCTCTTCCATCGCTAGAAATAATATGGAAAAGCAGATATTGGGGGAGAAGCAGGTCTTGGGGATGGGGTAACATGGGGAATTTGTAGGAAAACGGGATTTTTTTTTTTTAAGGCTGAAAGATTTGTTCGCCTCTACCAGCCCCTTTTTGCCCGTTGCGCTTGTGGAGCAGTGAAAGGAGAGCAAATCCTCTGGCGACAATTCCCGAGCTGGGATCATCAGTAATAGGAGCAAAAGTAGCTGGAATAAATCTTGTTGGGAAATTAAAGCAGCTTAAGAGGAGACAGGAAGGGTCGGGGGGGAGAAAAAGGCCATTTACAGATTTCAGCCTTAAATGACTGAAGCCCGAAGAAATGCAAAGAGAGGGGCGAGATAAATGCGCTTTGCCGTCCGGGATGAAGGCACACGCGGCAGAGCAATATTCAAGCACATCCCTGCGGACCTGGTACAGCTCGGCCCCAATTTCTGCAAAACTTCGCTTCAAAGCTCTCCTCAGTGTCCTCCTCTCGTCTCCCCTTACCCTCCCCGAGGCCAAACCCATCTTTTTTTCTCCCCAGATTCACCAGGTCTCTCTCGTGGCTTCTCCTCCAGCTTGTGTCAGTGCTGGGGTGGTTTGGGGTTCAGAGTTTTTTGGGTTTGGAGCAAGGCTTCTTGGCTCTGGAAGGAGGGTTTAGGTGGGATGGGATGGTTCGGGGTGGTTTTTTCCGTACTCGTCATCAGACTCAGCTCCTGAGCAGGGTGGACATTGCAACCTCATCTTGGGGAGCTTCAAGGAGGCCAACCTCAAGCTTGCAGAGTTCTGGAGGGCTGCTCCTCACCCAGTTCATCGTGCTGAAATCCTGGGGGGCTCTTTTTCGATGCTGGCCTGAATTCAAGCTCAGAGTGGACCTTCTTTCTCTTCTCCAGGGAGTTTTATGCACAGTTGGGTGCGGGGTGGGGTGGATTTCTCCACCACCAGATTCTAGTGGGGTTGGTTGCCCGTCTACTTTCCCTCATTTATAGGCAGCCTTACGGGGGCTGGAAAACCTGGATATCGTGGGGTTATGTAATGCCTTGGGTGCCAGAGTGCTGGATGAGGTGGGGATGACTTCACCCACCAGCAAAAGGGAATCGCTGCAGGAGTGGGAAGCTCCTCGGAGGGCTGCGAGCGGCCGGGCTGCTGCACGTGGGAGTTTTGGGGGGATTTCTGCTGATTTAGTGGGTGATGTGGGGTAGGGTCTCCTCTCCCTGGTGTGGGATGATCTGTCCCCAGCAATGCCGGGGCAAGGAGTAGGGTCAACGGTGCCAGTTTGGAAAAGCAGCAGGGGAGAAGAAGTTTTACAGGAAGTTTAGGGGGTTTGTGGTTTTTGCAAGAGCAAAGCGATGAATTTGCGCCGGGGCGATGATGGGTCTTATCGTACTGTAAATTTGAGACCCCCAATGATAGGATCTTCTCTCTCCTTTAATTAACCTGAGCAAAATAAAGAGCAAGTGTCGCAGGGGAGAGGCATTCTGCCGAGTCAGCATCCTCAGGAGCTGTGGTTTGGGCTCTCGGGGTTTCGAGGTTTCAGTTTTTTCGCCATCGAGCCCTTGGCAGCGATGGTGCTCTGCCAGGAGCAAAGGGCATCGACACTGAGCCAGAGGGGAGACGGGGCGCTGAGCCCTGACACCTTCATCACACAGATGGAGGTGCAGGGAGCTGCCAGGAACGGGAAGATTTCCAAGAGTGCAGAAATTATATTAACCCCCCGGGGGTTAATATCGAATGAGTTGTTTGGAGATGAGGGATCGATGGGCCCTGGTCCTAGATGGAGCATTAACGCATTAACAGCAGTTCCGTGGCGCGGCAGCGGCTCTGATGCCATTTCCCAAGGCTGTGG
>NW_010394405.1:5617-11444 GCF_000710305.1 Buceros rhinoceros silvestris
CAGGGCTGTGGCCGCCAGCCAGCGGGCACCAACACCGCTGCCCCTCCTGCTCACCCCCCATCCCCGCCTGCTTTCAGACCCCCCCAGCCCAAATTCCCCCTCCCGTGTCATTTAAGAGGCAGTTCTTAGCTCTCGGCAGTCTCCTGGACCTGGTCAGGTCGGTTTTCCTTTCCCCTTTGTGTCGGGATGTGTTTTACACCCATCACGCCTTTTTACAAGGCATTTACCTCAAATATTTTCCCTCCTCGTATATCAGATCGGTGTCCTCACCCAAGCAGCACCGAGCTAATTAGAGAATTACTGCATGATGGATTTTTTCAGACAATACTCAAAATCCGAAACACTTTCTAGCAGAGGAATTAATTTGGCAGATGTTTGACTTGGGCACAGTCATCCCAACCTTTTCTTCTCGGTGTCAAAACCGGCGCTGGCTAGAAGGACTTGGAGTAATTTCCTATTAATCAACCTTTAAGAGGAGCTCAGAGGACATTCAAGGCCAAGGATGGAAATGAAGGCACAGGGCCAGATTAATCCCCGGCACAACGTTCCGGACTCCAGCAAAGGCAGGAGGGAAGACACTGAAGTGGCAGGAGGAGCTCCGGGGTTTCCAAATTCCCCAGAGCACACGGAAATAGTTCCAGGGAGGAGAAATCCTGAGCGATGGTGCTTTGCTGCTGCTCCCGTCGCCTGCAGCCCGACAGCAAACCTGCTGGTCCCTGTTTTTTAGTGGCGCTGGTGCAAGTGGCGTCCAAGCTAAAGATGGTTTTAATTGCGGCGATGGAATCTCTCTCGCAGGGCTGAGAAGGATGAGGGCTGTGAAGGATGGAGCCTGCGGAACGAAGCTGAAATAGCGAAGAGGATGATGAATTGGGGCAATCAAAAGGGCAAAGGTGGCGGTGCGGCGTGAAAACCCTGCTGCAAGGGACCCGTCTGCACGGGATGCTGCTGCGGCCGTGCAGCGGGTTTGGGGGAGTCAGAAGGAACAGGGAGCACCCTGGCAAGCCCCAATTTTCCCGGGAATGCCACCCCCACCCCGGCTTTCACGCGGCTGCTCGTAGCCACCTCTAACAGCTTTTTGAGTCACAAAGGAAGCGACGGAACACGGCGGGACCCCGAGTCACGGGGAGACAGGGCGAGCTCACGGTGTTCTGGGGTACACGGTGTGCGTGGGGGTGAGCAGCTAAATCGGGCTGACAGATGAGTCACGGCACCAGGGATCTGCTCGGGGAGGCGTTTGCTTTCTCCAGGTTACCAAAGCTTGAGGAGGAAAGGAAAAGCGCTGGCCATCTCCGAATGGAGATGCGCTAACGGATGTGCTGATGCCGCGCTTCCAGCCTGCGCGGCCGCTGCGTGGTTATTTCTGTTTGGTTTTTAGTATTTTGCTTTATCGTGAGGTTTCTCAGAGCTGGAAAGAAGTCTCGGCACAATTGGCCTTTTGTGGATGCGGTGGTGATACAGCCCCAACCTCCAGCGCCAGCCTGACTTTCCCCCCAGCACGAATAACCTGCTCTTAGGTGGGATCGCGGCTCGACGCCCCTATTGCGATACGAAGCATCTCAGCTGGGCGAGATGGAGAAATGCAAAGTGGATGCAACAGTGCTGGAGGGAGCTGGATTAAAGGGAGAAGCGGGGAGTCTCTGCTGGGTATTTGATTTTTCTTGGCAATGCCGTCACCCAGCCCTGCCCTCTCCCCGGGGAGGAAGGGGAGCAGCTCTCCAACAACAAGGAAAACAGTTCGCTTTTGTGCCCGGCCCTTTCTTTTCCTTGGCTGCCGGAGGATTTACCAATTAAATGGTTGTTTAGGGCTCTAAACCCACTAATCAGATCTGCCAAAAGCTTTAATGAGAGCTTTTCACTTCCTTCCCTCTTTGTTTTATTTTTTTTTTTTGGCATGTTTAAAGGTTCATTAAAGATCTACAAAGGACGGCAATGAGTTTCTCAAGCCGCACTCCTCTCCCCAAAATAATTGCACCGGTGGCTCTGGCCCAGCCTTTGCTGCTGCCGCTCGCAGACATCCCCACTGCCTTGCTGGTGGGAACTGGGGATGGGATGCTTTTCCCTGGGAAGCATTTTGCTCTTCTCTTCCCTTCCTCATTTTCCTCTTTTTAAATTTTTTTTTCACTTTGGGCTTTTTTCCTCCTTTCTCTGCCACTGTGCATGCAAAGCCCTTAGGAAAAGGATGCTTGGATCACGTTGAGCTGGCTCTGTCTTTGACCTCCAAATTCCTCCTGGACTTTTCGCTGCTCTCATTCCAGCTCCTCTCGCTGTTTCCAGCCTTGGAAACGAAACCTCTCCCCAAAGAGCACGAGCCCTTCAAGGGTAGCAGATGGCTGACGAGGAGAAAAGTCGTGGGCAGAAGGATGCAAATGATCTTGGATGTCTTTGCAATATTCATCTCGTCAAGGGTGTGCTGCTGGGGGAAATACATCATCCAGCTCGGCTTGTTACGGATTCTTCCCCTCGATCATGCGGGTTCGGGGGGTTTTAATGACTATTTTAAGCTTTTGCAACACATCTAATGTCTCGGCCTCGATCACATCACGAGCCAAATATCAAAGCTCTGTAAAATGTATTTTGTAACATCACCCCGACTTTTCTGGAGATGTTGCTCCAAAACGGACTCCCTCCGCATCCGCGGGCAGATCTGCAACGGTATCTTCTCCGTCAGCTGGAACAAACCGACGCGTTTCAGGATGTCAGAATTTCTCCTGGGATTGAAATTCCATGTTTTGGGCAGCTGTAATTATTGGGTGTCACTTGGGCCATTCGAGCGTGTAGGTGTTTCAAAGATCTCCAGAAAACAACAATTTCCAGCAGGGGTTTAACTTCCGAAAGCTGGGCTTATTTGCAGCAAAATCAGGCTCTGCCTGAGTTTCGCTACGAGAAACTTTTGAGTTGAGACCCGCTGCCAACTGTTAAGTGTGGTGCTGAGCAGATATATTTTAATATCGAAGGGAAAAACCGTAATAACGGATGCGCCAATGTCGGGGAGTTTCTCAAAGCTACTTATCAGCCACAAAACTTCGGCAGCCCGCCTCAAAACTGCAAAACTCTGCTCTCGGATGAGCATATTGCACATTTAATTCTCTCTGCACAGATCTCCTTTGCGGCTTAAGATACTTTAATGTGTGCAGCAAAGGCTGGTGGTGACACATGTAATTAAGTCTTGCGGAACAGCCTTCAACGGTAGAGATCAAAGCAATTTGCAAAATAAATGTGCGTCATTATCTTGACTTTACAGGGAAACTGAGGCTTAGAGAGGGGAAATCTCCCAGCAGACAAAGGCTTGGAGGCAGGGAGGGGAAAACAGGATTCCCAAATCCCTCGTTTGCTGACGAGGCGAAACTGCGAAGCGCTAAAATTGCTGGTGAATGTGTTCGGTAGCCTACGAATGTTGAAGGCTCCAACAGGGAATTATTCGGCCTGAAAGAAGAAACGGATTGAGATGCAAACAGATTGTCCCTCAAAAAATGACAGCTTGAAGAGGGACTTGCTGCGTGGGAAGCTATTTTAGGGAGAAAAGTCAGTATTTTACCATGTCGATCCAAGGAGCTCCATCCTGCGTGAACAAACCCATCTTGTCTCCAGTTTCCATGTTCTGAGTTGGGGTGACCCAACCTGTTTGCATCCTGTAGGCTCTACCTCACCCCAAAACTCCTGCTTTGCTGCCTCGGTATCGCACCTCCACAGGCCACGTCTCAGAGGTGACATGGAAATGTCTGATGCATCCACATTCTGGCTTGTTCATGTCTTTCCATGACTGTGTTGGCCAAGTAAGAGCGGACCAAGCCGGAGGTGGCCCTCAGGTCCCTATTTCCTGTTCCTCTTCAGTGGTGATTTGCTCCAGACGCTATTTTTTGTTCTTAGTCCTCGTGGAGCAGAGCTGGATGCTCCACTTGCCCACTCAAGGCTCTTTGTTTCCAAAAGCCCTCCAGACAGCAACCCCGCGCTTTCTTTGCCGTAATTAAATTTTGCTTTGCAACCACCAAAAAAAAAAAAAAAAAAGCCTCCTGACAACCAGTGAAAAATAATTAGCAGCACATTGTGTCATTAAACACTAGACTTTAATTAAATTGCATAGAGATAACTGCGTCTAACGACTGGAAGTCTGGAGCCTTGAGACAGCTGAACACTCAACAGAAAAAGACCTCATAAAATAGACACGAGTCAAGTCCTTTCCTCTGGCTGACGAAGTACCTGCCTAAGTAGGGCATCACGTTGCATCTTCCACCTGAAAAATAGCTTTTTACCCTTTTTCCTCAGCTCCCTTTCATCTCTTGGGAGCCAAAGGGTGTTTGGGGGGGGTTGTTTTCATCCTGGGAAGAAATGCTGCTCCTCATGTCGGCCTCCCCGGGTTCAACAATGTCTTTTTCATCTTCGTGCCTTGGAAAAAGGTGTTGCCCCCAGGATGTGGGGTGGCTGGACCTGGACCAACCATGACAGCAACTCGGTGGGGGTCACCCATGAAATTTGGCAGTGTCATGTATTGGTGGAGGCTTGTTCGGGTGGTAGCTTTGGTGGCTTGACTATAGGGAGAGCTTCTTGGAGCATCTAGGCTTGCTTGTGCGTGTTCTTGATGGACTTGAGCTCCTCTGGAGGGGCTGAAAATCTAAACAGACTCGTTTTCAAGATTGTTTTGGGTCTTCTCACATGTCCAAGCTGATTTCCAGGCATGCGTTGGCTTTGCTACCTGTCTGCACATCTCTCTGCTTGGTGTGTGTAGGTTGAGCTTGCCCCACTCATGATCTTCTCAGGGTGTCTCTGCATGTTTAGTGGGTGAAAAGGTGGCGGTTGGATTAATACCAGAGGGCAGAGGGTGTTCCCAGGTTTGTGCTTGCTTTTTGAGCTGAAAAAGTGACATTTTTCTAGTATTATTGCCTTGCCCTACATACAATCGCGATCCCCCCGCCCTTGGCCCACCCTGATGTTTTATGCTGACTTCTCCCAGCGCGGGCGCCAAGCAGAAAACCTTCTTCCGCGTGAAAATTTAATTACTGCTTTCTCGCATCTCGCTGCCAGACCTATAAAAAGCGGCTTATCGGAGAGCGATAAGCCCAGCGTCCTCGGGAACCGCGCCGTAACTCGTGCACGGAGCCGAAATGCAAAGGGGCAGCTCTTTTCGTGGCCTTTTTCCAACCGCCTTCTGCTGGCGGTGTTACAGCCCGGCACTTTGATGCAAATGCCCAAGCTTTTGGGTTTGGTTTTCTTTTTCCTTTTTAAATAAACTCAATATCATTAAAATTCAACTGCTTCTCCCTTGCTTTTTTGCGCTTTCATCTTCACCTTTTCCAGCCGTAGTAACATCCCCCCCACCCCCCACTACTTCTTTAGCTGGAAATCCTCTTGGGAGAAGGTTTATTTTGAAGGGCTCCTGCTGCTGGTGGGAAGGAGCAGAAAGGATCCAGATTAGATGCTGTCGGTGACTCTTTGCTCACTGTCGTGTTGCAGCATCCCCGAAAGCTGCCCCTTTGCGAGCAGATGTCTAGCCAAAGCTCTGAAGAGCTCATAAACAGAGGAAGCAACAGGAAAGTGAGATGCCTCCTTGCTAAAAGTCTGTTTTCTGCAAATTCCTCAAGGTCCTTTTCCTCCTCGTAAAACTGCCCATTGCAGACCAAGGTCGGGTCTCCAAAGAAAATAGTTGTGTGCTGGGCGGGGTTGCGGATGTGCCCAGAATTGAGGCACGGAGCTCGCTGAAAAACCGCTCGAGGAGGGCAAGGTCTCCTCTAAAGGCTTGAAAAAACCCTTAAAAAGCAGAATTCTCTCTGGGCTATCGCCTCAAGCTCGAGCAAAACAACTGGCTCCCATCCCCTCTTGGCTTCTTCCTCAC
>NW_010394405.1:11574-14013 GCF_000710305.1 Buceros rhinoceros silvestris
TTTCCCTTTTGCCTCCTCCTTGCTTCACGGCAGGTTGCGGTGCTTGGCTTTGATTTATTATTGCTGGGTTTGCTCAAAAGCATCAGGGGATGTGGTGCCCCTGCCTCTGTTTGGGGCCAGTGGAGGAGCAAAAGCTCCCAGCAGCACCGCAAGTATTACTCAATATATTATTTTTTTAAAACCATTTTAATGAAAAATAACTTTTTTATTTCTTTTGCTCTGAAAAAAAACCCTGACGCTCTTGTTCCTCTGGTTGGCAGAGGAAACGCGCAGGACGTGGCTGCTCTTCTACATCATTTAAGGTCAAATCTATACATTTTCACTTGCAGTATTTGGCTGCCAGCACCGCGGCTTGACGCCGAGTTGTGCATCCAAATGACCAAACCCCTCCTGTCCCCACCGCGCTGTTGTTTCCCTCTGGAAAGCTCTGGCTCTTTTTCGAGGTCGTTTTTAGGTTCCTCACCCCCATGGGATGCAAAATGTGGCTCCTCCCAGATGGCTGCTGGCTCCGATGCAGCGACGCGATTCCATCCCCACACTGCTGCTCTGATTTTCTAGAGGATTTGGGGGTTTTGGGGGGTTTCCCCCCTAGGAGTGGTCTGGCAGAGGCACGGCCGTGAGGGTCTGCTCTCCAGCGCCAACAGGGATGGGCAGGAGCTGGCTGCAGGCTGCCATGGGCCATCTGGCAGGGGTTTGTGTGCAGGCAGGTAGCTGGCAAGGGGGAGCGCTCGGTGCTTTCAGAGGGGGAATAAAAAGGCGTTTGAATCATGCTTGTAAAGTTCACAGGCTACGCTGGGCTGGGGGAAGCATTTTCTTACAATCCTCAGCCAAATCTGGTGATTTTAGAGGGCAGGTATATCCTGCGTGGTAACTGGTTTCGGTGTTGTATGGGATAACCGTATAGATCGATGATCTGCCTTCAAATCCGAGCCGGGCTCTTACCCTGCCCTCCATACAGATGACGACTTTCCTTGGGTTTGGGTGAAAAACGGGAAAATCGCAGAGTTCTCAAGAACGTGGCATGATAAGGCACCAACAGGTACTTGTCTGCCTGTTCCTATCTCGAAGTTTGCTCAGCGTTGTATTTCTTTTGGCTGGCCTAGGGGAAAAATCGGGGATTTATTCCTCGGGGGAAGTGCTGATAAAGTCTGCCTGCCTTGGAAAAACTCGTCTCTCAAGAGCAATCACGAAGGTTGGACTTGTTTATCTAAGAGGAGAGCCTGGTAGGAGGGGGATTATGGCCCTGGGAAAGACGAAATAGGGTAAAAATGAGAATTCCCAGAAGTGCTGGACGAGGAGGTGGGGGCTGAGAAATGCTGCAAAAACCCAATGGGGGAAACCTGCCTTGATAAAAGGAAGAATTCACTCCTCCAGTCCATAACGAGACGGTGCGCTGTGGTTTCAGCTGGTTTTCCTTCCAGCTCGCCTACACCAGGACTGGTGGGTGCTACGGAATGGCGTATCCGGTTTGTTTTTCAGTGAGGAAAGCTTCCCCGCCGCCGCCAGCTGCATTTTTTTACCCTGTTTCCATGCAAACTTCAGCTCTTGTTTATTCCGCTCTTCTCCAGGTACTTGGATTTAATACTTAACTACAGCCTATTCGCGCACCTCACCTGCCCGAGGAGATGCGGGGAGTGATTTGCATATTTATTAAATATCTTTTAGTCGGATACACAAGCCGCATTGCTACATCTCGCTCACGATGCTGGGAGGTGAAGTAGCGATGGGAGGAGGGGGAAAGGCATCGCAGGAAAGCCTGTTAAAAAATATTGATGGTAAAACAGGCAGAGGTGCTCGAGGAGGTGGGATCTTGTTTTTTCTCCGTTATTTCCCCCTTTTTGCTGAACCTTGAGTAGCGAAACCTATTTGGTGCTCCCAAAAGAATCGTCTGGAGTCGGAGCAGGTGTAGACGAGTGGTGCGGGAAGCACTCAGGTTCATGGTTTTTTAAGCTCGAAAGACTCGTGTGGTGCTTGAAACACGTTGTTTAACGTGGCCTTAATGAAGGAGAGCACCCATGGTGCCGGGATGCTCCGAGATCGGCGCGGGATTCGCCTCGCTGGGTTTTTGACACCTGCCACGCGGATGCTTTGCAGCTGAGCTCATCCTCCGGCTGCTTTTGCATCTGCCACGGGCAAAGGCGACGGGCAGCCCCCAGGGTGGGAAGGCGGTTGGGTTTTTTTCCCAAATTTTGGCAGCAATTCCTATATTCTTGTGCAGCAGCCATGAGCCACTGAGGCTCCTTGGGCTTGCCAGAAAAGCTGACTTTTATTTTTGATTTTGCTTCGGTCTCAGTAAGCAGCGAGCCTTCCCATAAGGAATGGTGAGGCACTGGGGAGCCCACACCTCGAGTGCTGTGTACAGTGTTGTCCCCTCACTGCCAGAAGGACATGGAGGGGCTGGAGAGTGTCCAGAGCAGGGCAGAGGAGCTGGGGGCGGGG
>NW_010394405.1:14384-17404 GCF_000710305.1 Buceros rhinoceros silvestris
AAAAATTTCTTCACCAGAAGGGTGGTGAAGCCTTGGAATGGGCTGCCCAGGGCAGTGGTGGAGTCCCCATCCCTGGAGGGGTTTCACAAACGTGTCAAGGTGGCACTGAAGGGTGGGGTCAGGGGGGACCTGGCAGTGCTGGGGAATAGTTGGACTCGACAGTCTTAAAGGTCTTTTCCAACCAGGTGATTTCTGTGAATTGAGCAGCTCCAGCGCAGGGTGGTTGTGTTTTTATCCTTGTCGCCTGAGGAAATCCATCTTGTGCAACTGCTTCTTGTCTCTCCTTGAGCCCAAACCCTCAGATTCGGGGCTAGCTTGGCCAATCATCTCAGATTCCCATTTTGAGGCTTTTAAGAGAAAAAGCATCCTTTCCCTTTCCTACACCACCATGCACTAAAGCGACGCTACAAGCCTCATCATGAAATTGTCTTGCTTACCAGGATGTGGAGGAATAGACCTACGTGTCTTCAGTTTGGGTCGAAACTGAGGATTTTTTTTGCTCTGCTGCTTGCAGTAGCGCTTGCTAACCCAGCTGCTGGGAGAATTTGCATAATTCACCTTTCTTCCAAGGCAGAAAGCAAATACCTTGCTTCTGGTGGGGGGGAAAAAGCATGCAGACAAGACAATTCTATTTACACTTAGGAATGAACCTCAAACATGTGGCAATAAAAGAAGAACTTGGCCAAAAACTTCCCCAGTGCCCAAATTTCGCCTGTTTGCATTGGTGTGCGCTGCTTGTTATCTGTATTTCTTCCCGGGTGATGGACAAGTGTTTAAAGTCAGCATCTAGAGCAGAAAACGCACGCTCTCTGCTGAGATGGATGGATGTTCCCTGCTCCATGAAACATCTTATGCGCCCAAGGTGATACAGACGTCGTAAGAGCTCCCTTGACAATAAGTAAAAAATTTATAGTTGCTTCAAACCTGCGGATTTATGGGCTGGGGAGGTAAAGCGGCAAAAAGCAGAGCGGGAATAGGGATGCTGGAAGCGAGCGAGGAGGAGGAAGGTCTGGATGATGTGGCTGGTGTAGGTCTGTGATAATACAGAGGGGCGTCGGATCGCAGAGAATTTGTTGGGGGAAAAAGGCAATTTTCCTGCTGGCAAAGGTTGGGCCGGGGCAATTCCTCCGGGGAGGTGTCCTGCCAAGGGAAGCAAACCCTGGCGTATGGGATGCAGAGAGATTTTGGGAGGCGCAGATGAGACACGAAGCGAGCTGACAGCCGCGAGAGACCTGGGTGAGATTGCTTTTGCAGGAGTGTAAACAGCCAGGCGATGCCCCCCCTCCCCCGGCACCTCTGTTTAAACAGACGTCGGCTGCTGTTTGCTCTCGCAGCGTTGGGCGATGAGAAGTGTGGAAAAGCTACTCGCTTCGTGCTGGCCAGGATTGCCCCGAGATGAGCCCGTCCGCGGTGGAAATCCCTCTGTAAATGTATCGGGGATGCGTTTGCCTCGCTACGGGGAAGGGGGAGGTAGGAGGCAGCCGCCCCCCCTGCTCCTGCTGTGCTGGGGAGCTGGGTGAGGGCTGGAGGGGAGCTGTCTCATCGCATTTGGCTGGGTCCGGGTGAGCCCTGCCTTCCCAGCCTTGGCTTTTCCCAAGGTTTAGGGCATCAGCGGAGGAGCTGAGGTCGACAGGGGACGCAGGCAGAGCTGGAAAGGCTCCCGCTGCCATCGCCATCCCTCCTTGGAACCTGTTTGGGGAGGAAAAACTGCTCAGGGTATGAACCCACTTCATTCCCCAAGATCCAGCCCTTTTATTAAGTGACTTTTCCATCCAAAAAAATATCTATATTGTCCTGTTAACATCCCATAAACCCTCAACCTGTGTTGGAACAGCCCCCCGAAATAAGGGCAAGCTCAGGCACGGCAGAGCAAGGCACCAGACGCAAAAACGACCTGACAGCCTTTCGCAAGCGAGCGATTAACGACGGGCACCGGTAAATAGATAGCGGGGATGTCCGCGCCCCGGACGGCAGCGGGGCTGGCTCCTGCTGCCCCCGGCCTTGCTGCCCCCTGAAGGGAAAAGGGCTCTATAAAACCTTAGAAAAAACAAGTGGACGGTGCAACGAGAGGGAGATCCGTGGGCTCTCCAAGTCGCCGCTGGCTCCTTCTGCAAAGTAAGGGCAGATGATCCCAAACTATATTAAAATCCCAATGGCTTATTGCAGCAGCCCAGAGCTGGTGGGGAGCTGCCCTCTGCTTGTAAAAGGCGGTTGTCCCTCTGTCCGAGTGTCTGTCCGTCTTCTGCTCCTGCTCGAGGCTGGAAACGTGTTGTGTGAGGTTGACAAGGGGCTTGGAGAATTTTTCCCTGTTGTGTGGAGCAGCAACTGGGTTTTTCTGGCATTGCACTGGAAATATCTCTCCTGAAACTGGCCCTGACCATTAAGAGAAGGAAATTTATAATTTTTATAGATTTTTATGGATTTTTAAATGCTGGTTCTGCAGAACCAGGCTGGGGCTTTGCAAACGCTTGGGACCCACCATCCCTCCTCCCCACGATGCTTCCATCCCAAAGGAGGCTGCATCCATGCACTGGTCCCATTTTAGTCCCAACATGCCCATGCCAGCGCTTCAAGCCCTCCTGGCACCCATCTGAGGGCCCTTAATCCACATTGAGGAGAAATTTGCAGTTATTCTTCAGCCCCCAAATTGTTGATATCGACATTTAAATCCCAAATCCACCATCCTCACAGTGTAGGTGCTCTGAGGCTCGGCTCTTTGGCTCTTCTTTCTTGCTAATTGTTCCCCGTGCCTTGTCGTGACCAGGAAATATGATTTACCCCTTTTCCTGCTCTTTTTTGGGCTCCTCCATGCCCTGTCAAAGCCACCATCAGACTCCAACAGGATGTGTCCTCAGGGGCTCATAGCTCGGCCAAAAAACCCCGCGGGAAGCTGTAGGTAGCTCCAACCCAGCACCGGCTCCATCCTTCACCCTCTCAATTACATGGTAATGCATGTTAAAATTACAAATTTATTTATAGCCTCTATTTTTTCCTCCCCCCCCCCCCCAAACACCTCAACT
>NW_010394405.1:17541-23665 GCF_000710305.1 Buceros rhinoceros silvestris
TTTACAGCTCATCTGCTGTAACAAATTCGACTTCATAAAGTGAAGGCGCGGGTTATTATTGCCTTATGGAAATAAACGGGAGCAGCCGATCTTTATTCCCAAGCCTGGCATTTGTCTCCCTGAATGCTTAACACGGTCGCGCTCGACACTTCGGATTTGTTCCAGTGGCTAAAGATGGTGAAAAGTTCAGCTTGGGCGGTGTGTGGGGGTGTTCCCACCCTCTTCTCTCTCCTCGTGTTGGATATCACTGGTGAATGCCCCATTATTTGTTCTCCAAGATGATGCTCCACTACAACCCCCCGTTATTTGTTCACCAAATGATGCTCCACTGCAAACCCCCCGTTATTTGTTCTCCAAGATGATGCTCCACTTCAACCTTCATTTCTTGAAGAAGGCTCTGAAGGAAGGTGGTGGGGATCCACACCAGCTCTTTTTGCAAAACTCGGAGCTTTTGGGGCTCATTTTCTTGCACCCTGCTGATGGAGCAGAGTTTGGGTTTGGTCACTGCAAGGGAAACCCGGCTCGTGCTGGGAGAGGACTTGCCTCTAATTTGCAAGGGATGGAGCCAACGGATGGGGCAGAGGGACATCTGCACCACACCCCATCTGTTGGCCACCACGGGGTTGAGATCACCCCATGGCATGGTCCCCTGTCCCCGCGTCCCAAACGTGAAGGGGCAATGATGGGAGGCAGCCAACGACCACGCTCTGCTCTCATTTCTCCACTTGCTCATTTTTATAGTGGGTTTTCTTTTTCTTCTACCCATCCCACAGGGGGAAAATTCTGAAGCAAGGGTTTGGTGCAGTTGCCAACACCAGAAAAAGATTCTAAAATTGTTGCTTAGGAGTTTTAAAACACATTTTCAAAGCTGAAGGGCCTTGATTGGGCATTAGTGGAGTTTTCTGAACTGGGAAGATTGGGGGAAAGGGGAAAAAAGGAGCATTTTTGTATCTACCATTATTTGGTGGCTTTGCTTTGGTGAAGATGAGGATGGATGTAACCCCCAGCAGCTTAAGCGAAAAAAGAAAAAAGAGCCCCGAGGCTGGTCCCAGGCAGGTTTTGAGGCTGTTTCACCCATCTGTATGCAAACAGCGTCATTTTAGTGTAAAAATGTGTTTTGGGGGTGGCTGGAGGATGGTATTTTCCATCCGCTCTGCAAGATGCATGGGGATAGAGGTGGGAAAAACACCGGGCAAAGGGTGCCTGCGAGTTTTAATCTTATTTATATCCACCCCGTGGTTGTCATCAGCCTATTTATACAGAGCTGAGAAGACGTCCTCTCAAACGTCTTTATATATATATATATATCTGTGCATGTGCACTTTTATATTTATACAGCTCCTAGGAGGATTCATTTCGTGATGGGAGATGGGTTTGGAGGTGTTGGGAGGGAATTTAGGGTTGTGGGCTGAGTGAGGTGGTTTTGGGGATGAGCAGCCCATTAAAAAAAGCAAAATATTTCCGCTGGTGGTTGGTGTTAAAGGGTTTTTTTTTTTTTACAGCTCCTAGGAGGATTCATTTCGTGATGGGAGATGGGTTTGGAGGTGTTGGGAGGGAATTTAGGGTTGTGGGCTGAGTGAGGTGGTTTTGGGGATGAGCAGCCCATTAAAAAAAGCAAAATATTTCCGCTGGTGGTTGGTGTTAAAGGGGTTTTTTTTTTTCTCTTTCCAACCTGGGGATGCTGCAGGAGCATCGGGTACCCTGGGCAAAGCGCAGCCCCCCCAGTACAGCAAATAATTTTGGGGCTAAATTCAGAGGAGAAGGGTTATTCTAGGATGGAAAGAAAATAGTAGTTTCTGGCAAATCTTGGGTTCGGGGGAAAAAAGGGAGCAGCTGAGATGTTTGGTCTCAAAGGCAGCTGGAATATTTTTATTTTCTCTTTTCAAGACAGAAAGTGAAGGGATTTCTGTAACAAAATGTTCTTTCCCGCTTAGAAACTAAAACCTTCCATTTACGGTGAGGGAGAGAAAGGCCAAAATACTCCCGATTTTTTGAATGATGTGACATCCAAGCCCCAAACTCCTCCCTGAGCGACTCACAGGCATGAAATGCTGCAGCATTTTTGAAAAAATGAGGATTTCTTCACTCCCCCAGACCTTTGTTTTGGTGGAAACCAGCAAATCCAGCCTTAATATTGACTCACAGCCCTGGGGGAAGGATGAGGCTGAGCATCCGGTGTCTTACATTTGAATTTCACCCATGTAGAAGGGACGTTTCTCCCTCCTGGGCGACCAGCTATTTAGCTACAGGATCCCTTTTTGACACACCGATGAATGAAACGAGGACTTTGAAATCGCGTTAGCCACCAGCGCGGACTCATAATTATTATTATAAATAATAACGGAGTAATCATGGCCCCAAACACCAGCCCTAGGAATGAGTCAACGCGTGGTGGAGCTGGAGTAAGATGCTGGGTTGAATAATACCTTAATTTGGAGAGATTTGGGGCTAAAAGCAGGTTTATGCACATTTGGGATGTGGGTTTGGGGGCTTTGGGGTTTGCTCCTGCCCTTCTACGTCGAAGCCGGCGCCTATTAATTACAGTTTATTAATTACGGCGTGCCTGCTGTGGAAAGCCCCTCGCTAACACGACGATGCTCTTTGGCTCCTCATGGTTTTTCCACTGCTTGGCTTGTCAAGGGAGGAGAAAAGCACTGAAAAAAATCGCTTTAATTCCCTCCTGCATTGCAGGGCTCGGGTGTTTCGCATTACCTGGCCAGAGCGGGGCTCGGTGGAGGGCATCGAGCACTCAACGATACGCTAAAAATAATCACAATGAGATTTTTTTTTTAAACCAGGCTCCAGCTGCTTTGCTAAGAAAAAAACTTCTGGCAGGAATGGCAGAAAAGCTGCGTTTTGGAAACGTTGCCGTTTCCTTTTACAATGGGGTTTCTTTTTTTCTTGTTGAAACATGGACGTTGCGGGTGGGAAAATTCAGACCTGTAGCGTAAGAAAATGTTTTGGGTTAAACGCAGCATGTTGGGTCGTCCCATGGCGATGGTTTTTTTTGCTTTTTGCCTGCTGGCGTTTCTATTTTTGATGGAAAACTGCTTGCGAGGAGAAAAAATGGATTATTTGAAGTTGGGCACCTGTGACTTGATTTAGTTTTGCCTCGGGTTTCGAGCCATGATGAACCGGGGTGCAGCGGGGTGCCTTTTTCCATGGGGTAATCAGCCAAGGATAAGGCTGATGGGGGTGATCCATGGGTAATCACCCCTTCACACCCCGACTTCAATAACGAGGAAGCAGGTGGGAGAGGAGAGGTTTTGCTCCTCTCCCTCCCCTTGGCTTTGCAGTAGGGACTGCGGGATGCGGCTGAGACCAGGTGCCGGGGTGCTGAGGGATGCTGAGGGATGCTGAGGCTCCTGGGGCGAATCGATGCTGCTTTAGCTCATGAGTAACAGAGTTTTGCAGATGGAGGAGCAGAGATGAGCGCTCGCTGTGTCACCCTTTACCACATAACTTCTTATTTTAGCTCTGAGCAAACATTTTCCAGCACTGGGGATGCGGCAGGATCCGGGCGTTGGGGACTGGCACACGTTACATCCACATTTCCCTCCTACAGGGAAAATTGAGGTTATTCCAAGCTCAGTGGGGACTTTCCACTGAGTCGCTTTGCGAGGAGCATCCCCCCAGCTCGGGATTTGCCCGAAGGGCAGCGGGGAGCCGCGTGCTGCTCTTTGCCTGTTTCCTCATTAATCTTGATTAGGGAGCCCTCGTGCCCGAGCTAATTCTCTTGTAGATGCGTATCAGTCATGTAGTGGGAATCTCTCACAAGCTAATGAGGAGTCACATCCTTCGCCGCGTTATTACTCGGCTAATTAGTACACGGGCTTCTTCTGGAAAGGTCAGGAGAGAGGAGCTGAGAAATTTTGCCTTTTAGAGCCTTTTTTTGGGTGTCAAATCAGGGTGACTGAGGACAGACGGAGGAGACTTGCTTGCAATGCTCTGCCCTGGATTTAAGCTGCTCCCAAAGGATGGTGGGGATGAAGCTTCGGACCTAGTTTTCCAGGCTGGATCTGTCCCTCATGAGGATGGGAAGGACAGGACGACAGCTCCATCCCAAAATAGCCATGATTTTTTTTTAGGGTGTGATGCCTGGAGGAAGCAAATCCACCCTTTGGCAGCGGGACAGGGCTGGGGGAAAACTCTTAGTTATTAAAAAACCTGTGGAATAACCCCCCTCTCGGTCCGGCTGGCCGCGTTCAGCCGGGAAAGGAGCTCCGCTCCCACCGGCTCGGCTCATTTCATGCCTTTCCAGGGGACTGAAGCCCGCGGGGCTGTCAAGCGAGTAGCTTTTACCAGCCGCTGTATTCACACGAAATTAAAACCCAGGCGAAACCCAACCGAGCCAGACACCCAATACAAGCGGCAATATTTTTATCCAACAATTTACATCACTTACTGTCTCCTTCAATGTCCTGGGATGCAGCTGATGGGCCCGCCTGCTTCTCTCTGGGTTTCCCTGCGCTCAGATACGGAATCTGGAGGCTGCCAAAGCCACTTTGCCAGGGGAAAACAAGTCCTGCTCTAAATGTTTTGGGATATTTAGTTTATGCCTCTCCCAGTGGCTCATCGCTTTTGCTCTGGGGGGAGGTTGTGCAGCCAAAAGGAGCTGTGAGGCACTAAAATTCATGCTGAAAAGGCGTGGAGTGGAGGTTCTTCAAATTTATTTTAGTTTTTATTTTATATGGAGGTATCTCAGAGTGCAACTATTAAACCTCTTGCTTGTCTGGACAACCCTTCTCCGCTTCCCAGCCTAAACCCTTCACCTCTTTGTGCACCTCACCTGCGGGTTACTGCATCCGAGGGTGGGAAAAGGTTGCTCCATGCGAAGGAAATTAGTAAGAGCGCAGTTTGCTTGGGATGGGACTGAACGAGGGGATGGGCAGTGGTGGAGCAAAGCAAGAAGAGGATTTTTTCTGCGTCTTGGCAGAGGCATCTCAGAGCAGCGGCTCTTACAGAAGCTGACAGCACCATTTGGGTCGAGCTCAGGCTGTTAACCCGGCAGAGCGGCTTTAAACCAGCAGTGGAGCACTCGGCTTGGCTGATTCCGGGTTTACCTCCGGGCCAGCTTGTTAGGCTGGAGCTTTTTTGGGGTCTGCTGGATTTGCTGGGATACAGCCCCGCGGCTGCCAGTTCTTCCTACCCCTATCAACTGTGTTCCCGGGAGAGTAAAGAAAAGGCGATGTCTCTCGGGGAGGTCTATCAAATCCGCGATCAAATAAAGCGAGATTAGATTTCCAGACGTCTCTGGGTAGGAACGAACTGTGGCTTTTCCCGGCGGACGAAAGGCAGAGGGAGAAGGGAGGCAAAATCCAGCTCACTCAAAGGAATTTCAGCATCTAATTGATTTTATTTAAATTTTTTTTTTTTGTGCTGATCTTTTGAGCGTGATTTCTTTCAGGGTGCTTATTTAAGAAACAAGTCATGCCCCCGCTGTTTTTCGTTGAACTGGTGTCACTGGTTGTGCTGAAGTCTCAGCACAGGGGCTGCTCCTCATCCCATCCCAGGGAAATCTTTTGCCCTGAGGCTTTTTTTTCGCAAAGAGAAACCCCAAAAGAGGATGCTGGGGTGGGAAATGAGGGGTGTTTGTGGGGTTTTGGGTTAAGCTGAACTTAAGGGCTGTAGGAAAAGGTGCTGGGGAGACAGAGCAGCAACGCGGGATCAGAAAAAAATCAAAAATGATGGCAAAAAGGCTGATTTTGGGAAGAAAAATTGTGATTTTGGGAAGCACTGCTTCTGAGGTGGAATAGAGATGGAAAGAGGCCTCCAGCCTCGAGGAAAAGCCCCCCCGAACCCCTTAATCTCTTTCTCCATCGAGGCTGTCTGAGAGCCCGGGGCCATCCCGCTCCCTACCTGGGCCCTTCATAAATAATCCTCGCATCTTCCCCTGCCTCCAGGAGCTAATTAAATCTGGGGAGCGGGAGGAAAACAAGGTCATCTGCGAAAGCGGGGCCATGGAGGGCTCTGCGTCCCCCGGCGTGGGATCTGGGAGGGGGGGACCGAATGGCTCCGGGGCTGGATCCTGGTGCTGGGGGGGCTGTGGGGAGACGGGATTGCCAAAGGGACGGGGGGAGAGATGGAAAATGCTGTGCCTGCACCCCCGCATCCCTGCCTGCAT
>NW_010394406.1:0-1175 GCF_000710305.1 Buceros rhinoceros silvestris
AGAGTGCGGGAGCAGGTGACCGTGAGTCACCGGTACTGGTGGAAGTTGGGCTTCGCTGGGGTTGTGGCACACGGAGAACGACGCTTCAAGGGAGGAGCGAGTGTGTGCAGCCAGGGCATGGAGGTGGCAGCGTGAGCTGGTTGAGTCTCGGGGGTGAAAGCCCCGAGTGAGTAACTGGGGGACGTTCTGTCCAAATCAGCTGCTCGGGAATGCTGTTTCAGCACAGTGGGTGTAAACAGGTGATGTCATGGGTTATTACCTGGTTGTCTGGTCTCTGCCCTGAGGTCTACTGGAATGAACAACCTCAAGGTATTTTCCTGTTTGGTAAGCTGTCTAATCTGTGGTTCTGCTGCTGAGAGAGATGGCAAGCTGGGTTTTAAAACAAAGAGCTATAAATATGAGCAGCAGTTTTAGTGTAGGCACCTTAATAAATATCCCCGATGTACAGGAATGGCCGTTGCCTTTTTTTTGGCTTGTTTGTGAAGTTTACAGGGCAGGATAACAAGTACATCAACAGACTTCCTCATATCTTCAGGTTGCAGCCGGAGCTCTGAGATGCATGGCTGGACTTTAAAGGAAAACAGTTCTGGAATAATTTATATATTTGAGATATTAAAGAAACCTCAAGTACCTTGTAACTAGCTCAATGTGCTTCCACTTAACTGCTAAGCATCTTAGTACTTACTTCTTCCTCTTGGAACATCAAAAGGTGGCATAAAAGAAGCCTGAGTCGCCTTCTGAGTCACTATGAAGGCTTCTGCTGCTGCCTTCTTACGGCTTTCAGCTCAAGCTGGAACTTCTTAAAAAGGCAAAGTTTCTCTCGCTGACTGTAGTATTCTTTCTCCAGAGTCAGATGACAGAGGAGTCGAGGACCCCAGGATCGCTCACATGATGCCAAGAGGCTGCTCTCTAACGAGCTGCATGAGCAATCTAAACCAGAGATCGTGCTGTGGCTGGAAAGGGCAGCTCTGCCTCCCAGTTTGTACCTGGGTGTGCCCGGCCAAGGCAGTTTGCTGCCTCACTGGTAGTTTATCTTTTCCTCAGTGGCTCTTTTTTTGGATGGGGAGGTTCCGGGCTCCTGCACTTCCATTTCACTGTAAGTGACAGTAGCCGCAGGGTGAGACTTTTGGTTCCTCAGGGAGCAGGTTTGGTGTGTTGTGTTTCTCAGGCTGAAG
>NW_010394407.1:0-9723 GCF_000710305.1 Buceros rhinoceros silvestris
TTTTTTTTTTCTTTTTCCCTTTCAAGGAAATCCACAGACATTAAATACGAGCAGATTTTTCCCTATGCTCTCCATTTATATTCTCTTCTCCAAGCAGTATTTCTTCTTGGATGCTCCTTAGGCAAAATCATTAGAGTTGCCATTTTACATCCTGAAAAGTCTGCCATGCTGAGTTCTCATGGTATGTTGGTATCGGTGACTGCATCGGATGTTGCAGTGAGGTGGATGTCGGTTTCTTTTCCCAGGTAACAGGTGATAGGACAAGGGGAAACAGCCTCAAGTTGCACCAAAGGGTGGTTTATATTCGATATCAGGAGATGTTTCTTCGCTGAAAGCATTGTTAACTATCGGAACAGGCTGCCTAGGGCAGTGGTTGTGTCACCATCCCTGCAGGTATGTAGAAAACATGTAGGTGTGATATTTAGGACACAGTTGAGTGCTGGTCTTGTCACTGTTAGGCTTACAGATGGATTCAATGATCTTAAGGGTCTTTTTCAACTTAAATGATTCTATGATTCTATGAGATACAGCTCATTTATATACTGGAGATACTCAGCCTTGCTACACCTGCTTAAGAGAGAGAGGTGTTTCTTTCCATTATTCTATTTCAATGCAAAGACAGGTTATTCTATCACAAAACTGGCCTCAGATGGATGAACAGAACAAAAAGTACACAAAATTCAAGTTTTCTGGTGAATACACGCACAGTTTCAAGTAGTGGCAAAGACAAAGCAAGGTGATTAGTCTAAGGATGCTCTTACAAACATATTTATGGTATGTGTCTGCATAGCTCATCTCTAGCTGGGAAACCACTGCTGCTTATGCTGATGAACAGCAGATCTAAATTTAACTCACTAATCGGCTTGTCTCAAAATAGGAAATCATGTTTCCACAGCACATGGAAATTGAAACGTATAAACAAGAAAATACCGCTACTGTGAAGGTGAATATGAGCAGGTGAATAACAGATTGCTTTGTGCCAGCAGCTGACCAGCTGAAAGGCTTAGGTAAAGTGACTTTTAATTTCAGTGGCAGTAGGAGTCCAGCATGTGTGAAGGAATAATCTTCTAACAAGCATACAGCACTTCTAACCTTCTAACGCCATACAGCATTTCTCAGCTTAGCCTCCACATAAAACCACACAGCAGTGGTCACAGGTAATGGCAAAGATGGGAGACAGAAAGAGAGACTTCAGAGAAAGATATCCCTTTTTATTTTAGAAATATCGTCCCCTTCATTTAAATCCTTTCCTACATCTCCCTCCAGTGATGTTCCTTTGAAATCCAGTATATAAAAAACTTGCCATGCTCCATGGCACACTGAAAATTCAACCATGTTTGCCAAACCTGACCAACAGAATGTATCAGTTAACATGTTTAATGCACAAAAAGTAAATTTAAGGTTGTTTTACTAACAGGAACGTGTTTTTGCTTAAGCACAGTTCTGTGAATCAATTCAATATCAAAGACATCCCAAAATGCGTTTGAGAAAAAGTTTTACTAACTTCAGAGAACTAACATAAAGGCCATAGAAAAGGCACTAAGCACTGCAAACACTTTTGTGAATGCCTTAGTGAAGACTTTACTCTGCTCATGAGAATTCTTCGAAATTTTGATTTGTATTATTCTACTTTAATGGTCCATAGCAAGCATTTTGTTGAGATGATTATTTTCTATTGCAACTTGCTTACTTGCACCTTTTTTTCTCCACTCTTAGAATCAAAACCAAATTTTGATTCTAAAATCAGCCTATTCCATTCTTCATCAAGTTATTTGCCAGGCATGTTTTGCATCTCAGACAACTCAGAAGAGCTTTCAACATGAGTTCAATGTTTTGCTCTGTTTCAACTGCAGAAGTTTTTGAAGTGAATGGTTTTCTCCATTGTTAAAGAGTGTGCTGAGATGCACTTTTCTGTGTGCTGCTGACCACCTTCTTGTGATTGCTATGTCCTACACCCTTACCACAACAGCTACTTATCCCATGTGGATAATCCCTTGTACTAGTTGTGTGGTGTCCACCTTCCAAAGGGATCTTGAGAAGCTGGAGAAATGGGTCGACAGAAACCTCATGAAGTAGAACAAAGGGAAGGGTAAAGTTCTGCACCTGGGGAGGAACAGCCCCAGGCACCAATAAATGCTTGGATACATTTGCCTGGAAAGCAGCTTTGCAAAAAAAGATCTGGGTTTCCTGGTAGACATCAAACTGAACATGAGCCAATAAGGCGCCCTTGACAGCAAGAGGTTTAATGGTATCCTGGGCTGCATTAGGAAAAGTATTGCCTGCAGGTTGAGGGATGTGATCCTTCACCTCCGCTCAGCACTGCTCAGGCCACACCTGAATTGCTGTGTCCAGTTCTGGAGTCCCTAGTACAAGAGGGACATGGACATGCTGGAGAGAGTTCAGTAAATGGCCACTGGACTGGACCATCACTTTCATGAGAAAAGGCTGAGAGCTGGGACTGTTTAGCCTAGAGAGGAGAAGATTGAGGAGGTAAGAGGGGATCTTATCAGTGTATTTAAATACCTAGAGGGAAGGTGCAATGAAGATGTATCCTACCTCTTTCCAGTGGTGTCCAGGTGACAGGACAAGAGGCAATGGACACAAACAGAAACATAGATGGTTCCATCTAAACATCAGAAAACACTTTTGAACTGAGAGGATGACCAAGCACTGGCACAGATTGCACAGAAAGATTGCGGAGTCTTCATCTTCGGAGATACTAAAACAACCATCTGGACATGTTTTTGGGCAGCCTGCTCTAGGGGTCCCTGATTGAGTATGGGGGTCAGACCAGATGACCTTCAGAGGTCCCTTGCAATGTCAAACATTCTCTGATTCTGTGATTCTACTTAAAAGGTCCATATTTACATAAGGGAGAACAAACTACTCCAGGTACTAAGTGAGAGAGAAATCCTGAGAGTAAGTGGTCTTGGATGAAACTACTAAGGGCTATCATAACTTGCACATACATCCCAGAGGGGAATTAAGGTCACCCAGCCAAGTTTAATTCTGATATTCATTATATCTCATGTGATCAATTTAGCATTCAAAATTGCTAAAGAACATGAGAACAGTTTTTCTGAATTACACTGCTCTATTTCCCTCCCATCTTTGTTCACTGGTAGGGTTTAGACCTTTCAGCCTCATTTTAGAGCTTTGCTCATTGAGCTTAGGAAGTAAGGGGTAGTGTTTGCGCCATGTCGGTATCACTTAACCTGTGAGGGTAATGGAGAGGAAACTCAATGATGGGTAATGTTGTGCAGTAAGACCCAAAGCATTCTCAACTGTTGAAGCCATGCAGAAGTTTAAAATGAGCTGATACTGAATATCCACTGAGGAGGAAGGGAGGAAGTACATTCAGTAGGTTTCACAAGGTCTGACCGAATGGAAAAGAAACCAATAGAAATATTGTTATCTTCAGTTTAGTTCCATTGTTTTTATGGCAGGAAAATGAGTCTCTAATTACAGTCTCCGTCACAACTGAAGCCATATACTAAGCTTGGATACTACCTGAGGGTTCCTCTGTTTTTTTCAGGAGATCCCTCCATTAATTAATGAAAAAGAGAAGAAAAATCAGGAGTTTCTTTCCTATATCTAGGAAAAAAACACACAAATATTTTCTCTGTGCTGAGGCATAATAGGAGCCACATCATTTTCAGCATACCTAATGTACTTGGATTTTTTAAAATGAACTCTCCGAGGGTATTTTGGATGGCTACATGAAAATTTCTGGCTTTATAAATGTTTTCAAGAATTACTATCTGTTCAACTAACTAATCTTTTTCCAACAATGACATGGAAGTGAGTGACCTAGTGACATAGTGATTCATGTCTAGGTCAAGACATGCTGTCAGGATGTTGGACTATAATGTAAAGATTGAAAAGAAAACAAAAACAACTCTTTAGGAAATGCTTGTTCTAAAGCCTCATGAACTCTATCCAGCTATTAAGTACTCCCACTTTCATGTTACCAGTTATAGGAAATCATTATAATAATGGTGTCCAACCGCTAGTTAGATCCAAGACAGGAAACAGCTGACATGATAATATGCTATTAAAATTCACAGAATTGGCAAGATACTAAATGATTAGCATTTACTACCTCATTCAACAGACTGCAATGGGAAGTTAAAATTCATTCTTTGGAAAAGTTTTGATGGTCAAATCGAATCTTATTCATATCATACTTTAAGCACTTATTTTTCTATTTCTGAAATTGGTTTCACTGTCAATTATATGACGCAGTAAGGGAATAAATAGAACACCGCAGACAGTTTAGCATTCAACAGTCTAAGGGAGAAATGATATCAGAAAGTGTAATGATCTTGTCAAATAAGTCAGGTGTTAAATGAAATGAAAGCACTGATTTTTCATGTTTCTTTCCTCATTCTAACCACACCAAATTCAGAGAACACCATTTTTTCCATACCTTCAGTAAACATGGTAAGAAAAAATATTTCAAAGTTTCACAGAAACCCAAAAGCCCAAGTGCCAGAAGTTGACCAGAGCCAGGGAGACTAACTCATGTTTGTCTCTGCTCTTTCTGTCCTCCAGGCAAAAGTTTGAAAAGTTCGATTTGACTACAAGATGTTATGAGATAAATGAATGAGCTAGCAGTGTGGGAATGTCATCATCTCAGTGGGTTACCCATGAACTTTAAAGATAATATAAGCTTGTGGCTATCTAGAGCATCGTTCCCATTCTGGGCCCATAAAGACCCTGAAATATAACGTCACTAAGACTACTTTCCAATCACTTTCCCTTGTGATGCTATCCAATTGAAATAGAAGGAGCATAATAAATTGCTTCAATAAAACTATCAGGTTTCATACAATGATACATGATTTTGGGTTACATGCACTGGGACCATATAGAGTGGGCAATGCAGAAATGAGTCTTTTTTTTAGTTCCAGAGTTCCATAGTCTCTATAAACCATATAAAATACCAGAAAGCATTAATAAACTCTTCATGTATCATCCTAGGAAGCAGATTTTAAGAAACGGTGTCAGAAGAAAGAACATTGTAGAAAGTATATGTCGATCCTTTCATTGAATTGAAAATCTCACAGGTGCTTTCCCAAAGAAGAATGTTGTAATAGGCCTGTTCTACGTCTGAAGAATATCTTCCCTTTCTCATTATACTGACTCATATATAAGCATGGACTCCTTTAAAATCACTATTAAACATGCAGAAAGATGCCATTCTTTCTTTGACAAAGACATTATAACATGCAATTTTGCAACACTTTATTGACCAACAGGCTGAGACATTAACTCAGAAGCAGGGTGGCAGTCAGTTGGTACATAACTGTCTTGAATAACACAACATCCATCTCGCTGGGTCAAATAAGAAAGCACAAAAGGAGAATATTGGCATGAGGATTCAGGTACTGCAACAGGTTTTGATAAGCCAGTTCCAAAGGTTTCCCTTTAATCATAATAGTATGTCTAGGAACTGAATAACTCTTGGTCTTCTCTGACAGCAGGCTTCCGCTCTGTTTAATGCACACTAACAGTTAATGAGTCTCTTGGTACTCTGTTCAAGGAATCCAGATAGGAGCAGTCCATGTCTATAGGGAAGCTGACATCTGAGACTGAGGCTGACCCTGACTGCAATGGTCAGAAGAGAAAGTCTCTATGATGAACCAGTGAAGATTTGAAAGCAGTTTCAAAGCAGAGGCAAGTACTCTTAAGATTAGATATCTCACTGAAGAAGAAGCAATAGGTTATCGAAAGTGCAGTACAGATGTTACTGAACAAAGCTATTTTACCTACGCCGTGGCAGATCAACTCAATGACTGAAGAGCCTCTCCGGATAACATCTATTTAAAGACCGATCTATACCACTCACAGAGGAAAAAGGGAATCTGTCTGCAGAAAGACTAATATATTTAATCACGTGATTGATGTAAGGCACTGCTATTTCCTCAGGTCATCCATGTCTACAATATAGTAGTAACCTTCATTACGTTCAACAAAAATTACATCAGTGAGTTTTAAACCAGGATATTCACCTTCTCTGTGTCCCTATTCACAATAAGTTCAACAGAAAGCCCAACAACCCCCAAACAGAAACCCTACAAACAGGGATTTGCCATTACACTTCCTTTGCATTATACACTTTCTGATGCATCTGTCACCTTCAACAGTTTATTTTTACAAAGTGAGAGGTTCATGACTGTGTATTCAGTTTTGTACCCTGATCATCTTTAGGTGAGCCTGCAGTGAGTGCCCACATATCAGACATTAGAAATGAACCATTCCTTATCCTGTGAGAAAATGGATGCAGATGAAGAAGCATCCTTTGTATTCTGCTGCAGATGACCTGCTCATCAAAGACAAGACCACTCCAGATCCGACAGCCATGAACCAGTTAAGCGATGAAGGACACTGAAAGTGCTATGAGAAAAAGTTCTAGGCATTATATGTGCTGTCCTTAACAAAGAAATGTATTTGTTTCCAAAAGTGAGGGGTGGGTTGTTGTTGATTTGGGGTTTTGTTTTGATTTTGTGCACCCCTAAAATTCAATTGCAATGCTTGTTTCAGACAAGGAAACTTCTGTGATAGCAAGTGGTCTCCGAAGCCTCAAATATCAAATATCAAATAGATATTTGTGTCAAAGGGGTGAAGCCTGTTTACAGCAGCAGGGAAACTTTTGCACTGCTTTGTTTGCAGTGAACTGCCACTCTTTAGTATAAGAAAAAACAAAAAATAACAGGAAATTAGTTAGAGCTAACTAGCTGAAAAAACAAGCATGCCTTTCCAGTTTTCATTTCAACAATTCTTAGTCTCAGAAAGCCATAGCAGGAAGCAACAAGGTATGTGACATTTGAGGAGATAGTGTTCTTCTCTTACGAGTTGATGACATTTCCTTAAACAACACCTACTTTCCTGCAGTGTAAGATTCTACACAAGTTGAGTAAAACTCATAATAAAAGAGCAGAAGTTATGTGGTGGAAGGTTCTCTATGTAAATGAAAAACTGATTACTTTCCCTTGTTTCTCAAGAAGTGGAGACACTAACATACAACAGCTGCTTTTTCTTCTCGTATCAGTTATCCACCTTCAAAATTATTTATGATCAGGCCTAAGCTTTACAAATAAGGGAAAGATACTGTGAAAGACTTTTCCACCCTTAAAATGAAGCTATAAACAAAGCCAGGATATTCTCAAGAGGAAAGAAGCAACGGTTTCCTTCCACTCAGTAGATGTCATTTTTAAACAGGCTTTATGTCAGTTTCTGATAAGAAACCAAAAGAAAATTTGACAGCAAACACTGCTGTTACTTCATTTTGTGATGTGCTATTGGAATCTTAGCAGTACAAAGTGCTATTCACATTGATTCAAACCTATTTGGTGACTAAATCTCTACTAGTACTAGGGGAAAGTGCTTTGGCATCTGTCTTTAGTGAGCCCCAAATTACGAAATACCTCGTCTCTTCCAGGACGGGCTTTTCTGCTTTGCCTCATACTTTTCTGTATTGTTCATGTACCATTTCCTTCTTTATTAATTTGTTTTTCAGAGACCCAGAGCGAACTTCCCCCACGAAGAGGGCAAACTCTTTCTCTCACTAATGATCTTACGCTCACTGTAACCTAAATGTTATACGGGCTTTAACATTAGAATAATACTGTGTCCAACTCCATGGCATGTGTGGTTAAGTTTAGTGTTAATTCTAGACTGACATATCTACCAACCATTTTAAAAAGGCATTTCTAAAAGGCCATGCAGAAGGAAGGGGCCAGCTGCTCCACAATGGCAGGTGAACCACGAGTCCTGTTTCAGCTGCTCACCAATAAGGAGTCAGGGTGTGAAGCAGCAGTTCCAGGCCAGGGTCAGGGCCAGAGGGAGTGATCAGGGTCGAGCACATTCTAGTATCGAGGCAGTCAGAGGTCAAGCCAGCCCAGGCAGTGGGTCTGGGACAAGGTGAGAACTGGATGCTCACACATCTATTTATACAGCTGTGATATAGCACAGAGAGGGACCTGCTTCAGCTGAAGAACAGCTTCTGGGGAGAGAGGTCTGGAATTCCTGAGGGCATAAAAATTGGGAAAGAAAGTTCAGTTTTCTTTCTATAGATAAAATTATGCTTCTACTTGATAACTTACTTTTGTGTCCATTTTCTAAAATAAAAATTATTTTTTTAAAAAATGGGCAAATTTTAAGAGGCAGTAAGCTTCTTGGTCTTGGGTTAAGCTACTGCAACAATAGAAAAGTTAGTCATCTTCTTGGGTGCTGAATAATAACAATACTGTCACAGAGGTCCAGCTAACTCAGTCTCTTCACCAAGAGATGCCCATGGAAGTTTGTAATAACGGGGAAGAAGTGGAAGTGAAGTTTCCAGCTGAAGGCTGGAGTCCTAAGGAAGCTGGATAGCCAAATCCCTAGGTACTATTTCAAGGGTTTGTAATCCTCATCCTTACTGGGTCATCACTGTAATTCCATTCCTACTACCTCTCAGTTACCAGTAATTTATGTGATTGTGGAGAAAAACAATAGCATAGTGTCACTTGGGAACCCTGCCAACTATCGAACTTCCACTCTGACTTTGGAAAAAAGTAATAAAAAATAATCTCATTTAGAATCACTGCAGTGCTTCATATTTTGCAAATATGTCTAAAGGAGAAGCGAAATAGGCAAATTAATTTTTATCTTTACAGTTTAAAATTAAGATTTTCATTTAGCAAAAGTTGCCAGCTAAGGACCCTTCTCATTACCATAAAAATCCCTAAAATGTGATCTTAACTATGCTGAAATATCTTTTTAATTTAGTTTTGCGTATTTTTTGAAGAATGAGCTGCTGAACTAATAACAACTAAGATTTGGATGATTGCTTACAACCAATTTCTAGCCTGATAGATGCTTTTGTACTTTAGTTGTTTGTAGTAAAAATCATTTCTGCCATTCACTTTTCTTCCTGTGGTCTGTGTAAGAATCTGTGGTTCTACTTTTTAAGTATTTTCAAACTTACAAGTATTGTGCTGACTTTTCAAAGAGGAAGTATCTTTACCAATGCAAGCACAACATCCCCATCTGACGGCAATTAGTAATGTTAAGCAGCCTTCTCAAAGCAACCAAAAGCACAGACTCTTACCCTGAAAACTAAGCAGCAAGTAAAGCCTTTTAGACCTTCCTTTTGTATTTGCAGAAAATTTGTTTTAAGACTAGTATGAGAGTTGGAAGACTGTAAAGAAACTAAACATTTAATTCCTTTAAAAATAAAAGCAATGGTAAATAATTTGGAATCTGTGGACTGCTATGAGAAAACACACGATTAATTCTCCCTTTTGTCTTGACCAGGAGCCTTTTGCTGTTTGTTCATTGCAACATGGAAAAGTGTGTTATTGCTACGCTCTGGAAAGAACGAGACCAAGCATGCATCACTAGATGTGCCAAGAACAGTCCTGTCTTAATCACAACCAGGTGGGCACAACCCTAGGTGGACATGAGGATTATTCAGGTGTATAACCTTTCTGTGGAGAGGATCCTGAGGAGCTGAAGAAACCAGGTCAGTCATCAGCTCTACGCATAGCTCTTTTCTCCTCTTCAGTTGAATACATGCTGATGAAAAGTTTTCCATTCATACTGAAATGTTTCTGAGTTGCTCATTTTGATTCACTGGACTGTAAATCAACCTTACTGTAATTTTAGACCCTGTTTTCAGCTCTCCATGCAATTACAGTGGATCATTATAATAGAGATCATCTACTGCAGCAAGGTTCA
>NW_010394407.1:9813-14857 GCF_000710305.1 Buceros rhinoceros silvestris
GTTCAGCAGCATGAAAAATAGGAAGTGCCAACACTACACTGGCATTAGCTTTCAATCTCTGAGTAATAAAATAAGAATCATTGCTACGTGGAACACGTACACTCAATTTTTATTCCTTATCTCGTTCAATTTTAAAGAGTGTTTACACTCCAAAAAAGTTAATATCTTAGTTTTATGAGCCTGATATATCAGCTGTTTACTCTTTTCTCATGTGCATATTCCTATCTATCATGAAATCTGAATGTGGAGTAGTCTCGTGAATGATAGGCCTCATTGCTTATTTTTCAGTGTGTTTTCTGTCTCTCTGTGCCAGATATACATAATCCCTGAAATCAAGGTGAGCTTTGCCTTTCACATTTGTATGGCTTCCAAAGTGTGTGGCTAATGGCCACCTCTGCTTTTATGTGAGCAATAGGGTAAAGCTTACTTTACCCTATTAATAGTAGTGCTAACAGCCCTATGGTTCATTCCCCCAACATGTTCTAGTTGCATTTTACTCTATTCCACCCAATCTTAGCAAATTAGGCTAGTTAAAAAATAAACAAACAACCAACAACAACAACAAAACAAACAAAAAAAGCCCAACCATTATTAAGAGCCAGGACCTGCTTCTTATGATGAAATAAAATGTTGTCAATAACTCACATCCTTACTGTCTTCTTCTGCATGCTCTTGAATCTAGTACATCATTTTCCTCACCTTCTGAAGAGCTGCAATATTCTTATGTTCTTTCTATACAAGTCCCAGTCCTATTGATGTTGGTAAACCTTCACTTTTGCATTCTTCCATCTCCTTCCAATATTTTATCTACAGTTTCCCTCACCATAGAAGAAAAAAAAAATCAGGAATCTGTCATCACTTTTCCTGTAAGATGCTAAACATAGATTGCTTCTATCAATTTGTTCTTTGCTCCACAACCCTCCTTTCTTTCAGCAGAATGTGATTGTCTTGTTTCCACCTTGTTCATCGTTATAGCCTACAAAATATAGTCCATTGCTTTGCTTTCTCTTTCCACATTCTTTGAAGCATTCACTTCAACAGGAGAAAGTTTGGGGTGGGTGGGGAGAGGAGTACCAGAGGAGACTTTACCTGTGTTGATTCTGTAGGAATTAGTTCAGCATGTTCTCCTTTGCAACACAACTTCACTGAGACTGGAATAAAATAACATTCAGGTTTTATTAATACATATATTTCATTTTACTAATATACTCAGGCATGCAATGATGTTTTTAATCTTTAATTATGAATTTTCAGTGATGTCACCTGACCTTCCCAGATTAAGTGGGATATCTAGCACAGATACCCAGATGATGTCTCGCACAACACATCTCATGAACTCTACAGAAAGATACTTCATTACAGACAACAAACATGACTCTTTTACCTCCATTTCAGGCTGAAAGAGTTTGACAGTGCTTGTCCACCAAAGGTCATCATATTAACGGGCACATCTCAATATGGGCATGGAAGCAGGCCAGCAGGAAATAGATGTTCAATAGTCAATAAAAAGAGGTAAAGGGATTCTGGAAAAACAGTTATTTGGTCTTGTGCCTCTTTGTGTATTTTGTGTCTGGGAAAATTTGGTTGTAAAAACAGATTCTTTTTTCTGTGTTGCATGGCAACAAGAAGTATCAGATGATACCCAAAGTTTATCTAGGCACTTGGAAGAAAATGCTCAAAAGGTGGTGTATTTATGGACCTGTAGAGAAACAGATTTTTTCCAAGTGCTGCAATGACCTCAGGGAAGTGAAGACAGATGCTTTCGTATCTTGGATGGCGCATTTCTTATACAGAAAGGGAATTACTGCAATACTGTTGAAATACCACCATCTTAAAAACACTTGAAAAGCTGGCAAGATTTAGTTTTTGTTTTTTCATTTTTTTTTTCCACCTTCTTCCTAAAACCTCAGGTCCCAAAGACACAAAGTTATTACCTTGCCTGTCACTGGAGAAAAAACAGGTAAAACGCACTCCCAGCACTTGCAGTTGATCCATTTAGATTCCATAGTCATAAGGCAAATTAAATTGTTTGACTTTAATATCAGCCTCATGATTTATTCTTTTTTTTAATCAGCTTGAGTTGGCAAAAGCGCTGATGGAAGCCAGAATCTACAAGTTCCCCCTCTATTAGTGAGTGCTTAACAGATGAGAAAAATGAAGCATAAACTGGAAGCTGCCCAACACATTCATAACTGTGCATGAAGCACTTCAATAGGGAAATAAATGGGTCTAAATCAGCTACAGGTGCAGAAGAGAAGACTGCTTCTGATTGACTATCTTTCGGCTTTTAGCCCTAAGGATATATTATCTGCCATTGTTGTTTATTGTATGGGAAATAGACATGGGTAGCAGGTAAGCAGCTTCTAGATGTTTACTACTTTAGAGAAAACCGCAAGAACAGCTGTATTTGGCAACAGAGAAAGTGGCTGAAATCAGAATGGAAGTTTTGATGATGCTTCATAGATTATTGTTCAAGAATTTGCAGAAAACGATGTGGAGTCTCAAAGAACTTTGTGCAAACAGTATGACAAAGTAATAGGATTCTTCGAAAAGTGCTATAACCACAAAAACAACAGAGACTGAGCTATTGAATGAAAGTTTCTAAATTGTACTGTACAATTTACATGACTTTCGTCATTGCTACAGAGTTGTAAAGAGCCAGGTAGATACCAAATACCTAAACCAGAAGTTGTTGCGGAAGCTACTCATGTGAGAGCTGAGTTCTGCATGTTCAAAATGATAAAGAGATTTGGAGGAAGATGTTGTTGCATCTTGTTGATCATTGGCTCATTCTTCAAGACAGTTTTGTCAAGCATGTATTACACATAAACTGAGATAGTTTTGTTTTTGATGCTTGTTTTAAATCTTCAGTCAGGTAGTCAGAATTTTTGACAACATTATGCAAAAATCTATGGATCTATTTATTTATTTATTTATCTATTTATTTATTACATCCTCTTATTACTTTTATGTCCTTCATACTGGAAAGTATGTGGGCCTGAGCTTCAGCAATTGTTTATTCTTGTAACAGAGAGCATATTGAATGTACCAATCTTGACTAATTATATCAAGAAATATAAAAAGGTAATAACTCTGGTAACTGCACAATGCAAGATGCGACACAAGTCATAATATATTAATTTACCATTTACAGTATTATTGACTATTTATTTCCTCTTTTGTAGCTGTTCAGATGTAAGTAAAGCATTTCCAAATGGATGTAATTTATTCTTATTTTGTCAGGTTTTCCTTTGACCTGTGTCTTCTAACCCCACATTGATTTGAATTGCACCCTGCTCCATGCTTACCTACTATTTCACTTCAACATTAACTGTACTAGAAAGTACCTTCTTTCTTCCCCAAAAGAATCTAACAATAGACCAACATGCACCACAGTGGAGAATTAAGCCTCTGCCCAAAATAGTGTTTACACATCATCTTAAGTGACCTGGTGCAATATATTACAAATATATTACAAACCTGTGTGCCTATAAGTTAGAAATTCATCTAGCTGTATTGCTAAAGCTTGGGCCTGCAAAAGGAAAGAATCAGCGTCCAGGGATCTGTATGCTGGAAGATGATCCCCAAATAATTCTTGGTTTACTCTCCCCTTCTTCATGTTTTTCAGGTAAAAAAGGAAAAAATATGATGCTAGTTTGTGGCTGTTTCGTAAAGAATTTCCTTCATATCTAATACCCACAATATTATTTTTCAAATCCAGTCTCATAATTCTTAAAATGTATGCAGTTGGTACCTGAAAAATTGAAATATTTAATAAACAGGAAAAGAAATAATTATGACCTTGAAGGCATAAATAAGAATAACAGCTCTGAGACCATGATAATTTTTTTATCATTTAAGGAGAAATTACAGTAATTAGCTGGGTCCAGAGGGTTTCTGCACAGTACCTTATTTATCTAGGTCAATGGTGCTTGTCCAACTTCCACATTTGTGAGCCATTTACTACTACTTTCATTAGGGCATATGACCCAACTGAGAATGGTTAATGGTTTGTTATTCCTGAATAAGACATAATTGAAGCTGCCGGGTGTGACAAAATAGCCATTATTTCCATTAGTGCTTCAGTTCTAGTATGTCTGAGTTGAAAATGTATTTTAGAACCACAAAGACGAAGAGATCGATGAGACCACCTGGCATACAAGAAGAAACTGAAAGATCCGGAACTGTTCAGCCTGGAGAAGTGATATCTCAGGAGGGATCTTACCCACGCATACAAATACCTGAATGAGGGTATTAAAGAAGATGGAGCGAGATGCTTCTAAGTGTTACTTAGTGACAGGACCAGGGACAACAGGCGCTGATTAAAATACAAGGAATTCCATTTGAATATAAGAAAAAAAATGTTTTTTTTCACTGAGAGCTTAATGGAATATTGAAACAGGATATCCAGGGAGGTTGTGGAATGTCTGTCCTCAGAGACATTAAACCTGACTGGACACAGTCCTTGGCAACCTGCTCTAGCTTATAGTGTTTGAACAGGTCGTTCAATGCTTGCCAGCCTCAACCCTGCTGTGACTCTATGAAAATGAAATAATTTCCAGTTATTGCCAAGGAGACAGAAGAAGAAGAAAAGACAGAAAAGGAGAAAGGAAAAAAGAGAGAAGGGAAGGAAGGAAGGAAATTTTAAAAAAGGGGGTGGAAATATAAACAGAATACAGTAACCACTCAAATTGGGAAACTGTTTGTATGATCATCCCATCTCATAAGGATGTGCTTATTTCTTGCTCTATGTACTGCTTTAGCAGCTCTATATTGAATCCTACAATCCATGGTTGCAACCAAAACATTAAAAAATAAGAGGGGAGATTCTAATGTGATTTGTCCTTCAAGCTGTTCCCACAGATTCATAAGTGATCTATAAGAGCGTTAGGACCAGAGAGACCTCCTCTGGTCATTGGGATGTTTGAATGTTTGTACTTCTATCTTTGAGAGTTGAGCAGGTTTAGTTAGAATCTTGTAGTTGTGCTTGCTCTTTACAGATGAGATTGATAAGTGTATGAGAAGACATTGCTGGGTTCCATAC
>NW_010394407.1:14963-19902 GCF_000710305.1 Buceros rhinoceros silvestris
CATGCTTATTCCCAAATTCTGGTAACATCTAGTCAATACCTGGCACCTTCAGGTGTTTCCTATCACACTACTGAGTTTTCTCAGGAGACAAAGCAAAACTTTACCCCTCTGGAATATTTGGGTGAGAAACTTCTGCAGCAAAATGGCATCCTGGCTTGTATCAAAAACAGTGCTGCCAGCAGGATAGGGAAGTGATTGTCCCTCTGTACTCAGCTCTGGTGAGGCCACACCTTGAGTACCGTGTCCAGTTTGGGGCCCCTGACTTCAAGAAGGATGTTGAGGTGCTGGATCATGTTCAGAGAAGGGCAGCAAAGCTGGTGAAAGGTTTAGAGAACCTATCTTATGAGGAATAGCTGAGGGAACTGGGATTGTTTGGCCTGGAGAAAAAAAGGCTCAGGGGAGACCTTATTGCTCTCTACAACTACCTGAAAGGAGGTTGTAGAGAGGTGGTGTTGGTCTCTTCTCCTATGTTACGAATGACAGGGCGAGAGGAAATGGTCTTAAGTTGCACCAGGGAAGATCTAGGTTGGATATCAGAAAACATTTCTTTACAGAGAGGGTTGCGAAGCACTGGAACAGGCTGCTCGGGGAGGTGGTGGAGTCCCCATCCCTGGAAGTGCTTAAAAGAGGTGTGGATTTAGTGCTGAGGGACATGGTTTAGGGACCCTGGTCGTGCAGGGTGAACGGTTGGACTCGATGATCTTAAAGGTGTCTTCCAACCCGATGATTCTGTGATTCTATGAAAAGCAACAATGGAGAAAATTAATTGATCTCTCAGAACTATGCATTTAATCTCTTGGCATCTTATAAAGGTTACCCTTACAATATGTTTAGAACAGGGAAATTCATGATCCTAACTGTTTTTATGAGTGCTTAACGGGGAACTCAGTACATCTGGTCTTATTCTGAGCTCATAATTATTGAACAGAAAAAATAGTGTTAATTTCTTTCTCTGAAGGCTTTGTATCAGCCTAGTTACTAAAGCAATCTGTTTAGCTTTTCCAACTGCAGTAAAACAAGAGCTCTCAAATATCTTGGTGTTGGTGGTCTCCAGTTCCCTTCAGGTTAAGTAAGACTTACTCACTGAGGAAATGCTTATGCTAGTCTGAAGACAACATTTCAGTTTATATAGCTGGAGAAAAAAAATGAAATGGATTTAATAGTACATGGATCTATATACCATCCAGGTGCACGGAGTTTGCCTCCAATCATGGGCAAATAGTTGAGCCTATCAGGGTGTCAAGCCAAGATAACAAACTTGACATCATTAGCCAAGCTAAACAGATGATTATGAAAAGCCAGCTCAATTACGCCTAAATAGAACACAGTCTGACCATATTGGTCTGCTGTGCAGTGATATTTACAGGATTGAGACCACAGATGTCAGGGCTTAAAGCTATAGAGAGGCACTTTGTTCTTTCTACTGGCAGATTAGAAAATTAACCTGAATTTTAACAAGCATTTCCAGTTATCTGCCTTCCTTGAAGTTCTTGGTCGCAGAGCTCTTGCACAATTTTCTAAACTGCTGTGATTTTTCTCATAATGACACTGTCTTCCATGAAAACAAAAAAATCCTTCTCTGCAGCTATGCATACACTTTTACAACACTGGACTGACACTGTCTGGAAATTCTATGACTGCGCTGATGTTTCTATGCATATGTATTGTAGAAAGAGCTTACTGTTAAATTTTAGTATATATGAAAATTCAGATAGGACCTTTGTCATATCAGGACAGATCTCTCGCACAGAATAGTCCAATTCCTCTACACATATCAAGACAAAGACCTGTTCTCCTCAGAACTTCTGGACTAATCGTTGGACATCTCAGGTGAATCACTGAGAAAATAGCCTAAGAACTTAACAACTATGTTTGAACTCTATTCATAGAGGTTCAGCATTACTGTGGACAGATCCCTTGCTTTCCTTTTCCTTCCTTCTGCAAAAACTTAATACAGTCCTCTTTTCTTCCTATATTTTTTACTGTTTTTCTTAAAAAGAGAATTCCAATTTTTAATTTTTTCTACAGATTCTAGTGCTCAAAGCCTGATACCCTCACAGGAATTGGGAAATCTCTTACTTATGTCCAATGTCCCTTTGAGAGTTACCAGTAATGGGGAATCAACACAACTGTCTGCATATTGCTTCAGTGGTTTTCCTCCTTTTGAGAGCAAAAAGGCAAGAATGTACTTCGTTTCCTGCCTGAATTTCGTAGATTTCTACCCATATATCTTGTAACTTTTTACTGCTACAGTAGATATGTAGATGTCGTTAAGCCTGTGTAAGATTTTTTTTTTTTTTAACCTTACAGATAATCGGCATGTGTTCAGCTACTATATATATATATATATATGCATATATATATATGTACTATAGTATAGTGAAAAGAGCACCCCTATGGCAAAGATCTCCACAGAATGCTTTTGTAAATTCATCGTGCTGCACCAATAAGTGGTCATAAGTTACAGAACATTTTGTCAATACAATAAAGATATTTACAGAGCAGCTCTGATTGTAGGCTCTAGGGATTTTGCCAAGTTTTTTCCACCCCCTTTTCATTCATATGCATGCTGACCCATATAATCACAGGGCAAACCATCCAAATTTTACCTAATCTTCATAAATGGGGATATAATCATTGGGTTAATACAAAAGACACTCAAATTGCTGATCACAAAGATTTTTGAGGCCAGTGGAAATCATAACAGAAAAGCAACAGAAAAGGCAGGTTCCTGCAAGCCTTTAAACCCTTCCTAACACTATTGACGTTTAGCACGTTAGATGAGGAGCACACTAATATTAGCATAGTTTAGATTGAAAGTCAGTGAAAGGGAAATCAAATGGCTTTTCTTTGAGTCTAAATATGAATCTCTTCTACTCTGATATGTCCTTTCAGACATACCTGGCTGACAGGTAACATAATCTATTAGCTTATGGCTGCTCCTGTATAGAATTTATAGGCATTGTTATCTTATGCATTTCCAATAAACTAATTAATGAACCATCAATTTCTCAGAGGTTTCCCACTGTTTTCTATGTAAATATGCAGCTTTGTAAAATCACTTAGATGTAGCCTTGTCTTAGTGTAAACTTTGCAAATCACTGTCAAGCAGTTTTAGACTGTTTCCTTGCATCAAGCAGACTTATGGTGCCTCCATTCTGAACATCCCAATGGGAAGGGCAAAGGTTTGGCTTCCATTTATTTCTTCCTTGTTCACTGCAGTTGTAGACAGTTTTGCAAATATAGTGATCATCTCAGTCTCAAATTGCAAGTCAAATCAGGACTCGAGCACTTTAACTTGCAAGGGGAGAAACAATTATACGACAACCTGTTTTAGCAATTACCTCTCTAAAATGGACTAGAGTAGTAACAGAAAGGGCTTGGAGAGAATGTCAAGCATGATTTAGACTGAGCTATATGATGGTAAAAAGAACAGACTTCTGAAAGAAACTGAAAAATCTGATTTCACCAAAAAGCAATTTCTCTGTTGCCTCCAGAGGAAAGCACAATCTCAGGAAGAGAAAGGTGTCATTTATATATGCAAATCCTGGTGAAATAAGGATTTCCTTGCAGGCTTTCAGGAACATCAGAATAATTCCATTCATTTTACAATTGCGAAATTGTAAAAATGCATAGGGGAAAATGCATAGCCCTCGCAAAATATTTACTGACTCATAATGTTGAAGTATCTGAAAGCTGAAGCCTCTTCTGATGGAAACAGGCTCAGAAGCAGTTCTCCCTTCACACTGTAAATGTTCAAATCAGGCTAAGAATTCTGTATTTTGCTAAAAGAATGGCATCATTAGAAACAACATTGCTGCTTTAGGACTGCCTTACCTGAGCCAGGTATAATCATATCTTGGAGGAATTTGTTTCATTAAAACTCGTTACGGTCCTGAGGGTACTAATAAGCTGTTATGGCCCTGACCACCCCCTTCTAGGACCTCCCCCAACCCTCCCTTGTGGCAGGGCCTGAGGGCTGCTACCCACTGCTCCCTGGCCAGCCCTACTCCCTCCTTGGCTGGTGAAGCCCCTGCTCTTCCAACCCCTGGAGGAATCCCTGTATGTCTGCTTTGTGCAAGTTTCTGCCTTGAAGGATTAAGGATACTACTCTTCTCATCTGTCTCTTCTATAATAACCTACTAAGCCACTGGCTGATTTTAAGAAAATTTTGGAAAAAAATAGGTTTTCCACAAGCATCAGGAAGCTGAGTAGGTGTTCTGGAGGAAGGGGGAGAGAGAGACCATCTAACACCCTCACGGGGGCAGAGTCATTCAGCACATGAAGTGTGCAACTTGGCAGCAAGCTGTTGTGCTGGCACCACACATGTAGCTGACGCAGCCTTTGTTGTGCCCTGCCTAAGTGAACATGTCATCCAAGAAAATCCAGGTTTGCCTTGGAGGGGAGGATCACAGCACACAGTCTGTGGAAAAGAAAAGGGGTTAGTTTTGTTTCTTTCTGGTTCGGGGTTTTGGGGGGGAGGAGGTTTGTGTTGGGTTTTTTGTTTTTGTTTTTAATGAGCAGTGCAACCAAACTGATTGAAATAAGCAGCCAGCATCTGCTCAAGATACTGTATGCTTGTAACAGTTTTAGGATTAATTTATTAATCTTAACAGATTAACTCTGTCTTACAGAATACCTCTGGGAAATCTAGATGTTGTTTCTCAGACTCCAGTGTTTTCTCGCTCACCCTCTTGCTCAAAATGCTTTAAGAATTACCAGGCACCAGAAACCAATCAATATCTCCCAAGTATGTGAATAGTACAGGTAATTATGGAAGAGGAACATTCTTGCATAGACTTAAGCTTGCCTAGAAACAACAGAATCACAAAAAAGAATATGCAAAGCAGCCACTGCCATACACCTCTCAGAGAAAGCAGAGTCCAAATCTCAGCAATCGTAAAGTGGACAAGTGTCCTGGGTTCAACATGGAGGAACC
>NW_010394408.1:0-311 GCF_000710305.1 Buceros rhinoceros silvestris
ATGAAGTTGAGCTGCTGCTGAGCTCCCGAATGGCCGAAAAAGCGTTCCGCTGCTTCTCGTTGTAAATGACTGTGGCTATAGCTGCTGCTCTGGGTTTTTTGGTGGAAGGTCGGCTCAGGGCGCTGATGTAGTTAAGTGGAACGATGCTCGGTTTGAGGGATTTAGGTGTGGTTAGTTACCTGGGCGCAGCCGTTTAGCTCAGTCGGGATGGTGACAGTGGTAGCAACGGATAGGGGACGCTTGAGATCACTGAAGGCACACAGAGAGGGTTTGAAGATGCCCTGTGTAGGCTGCGGTACTCCCACCACACA
>NW_010394408.1:405-4725 GCF_000710305.1 Buceros rhinoceros silvestris
CCTGAAGGCACACAGAGAGGTTTTGAAGTTGCCCTGTGTAGGCTGAGACACTCCCCCCCCCACCTCCCCCAAAAGAGAGGAAGGCTACAAAAACAGAAGTAGAGAGCACTTGGGAGCATCCCCCTTTCTGACCTGAGGGCAGCTCCTATTCCCCTTGAGCCTGGTGGTGTGATGTAAAGTGAATAACGTTTCCTTGGGCAGATTATTTAAAAATGTCTTTTCTTGAGATAAAAGACGCTCCTAAATCAGGCTTCAAAAGAGCTTCTCCTCACCCCCTTCCTTCATTTTGACAGTAAAATGTTGATGTGGGTTTTGTCTCCAAGAAAAGACTGGGAAATGCTTGTTCAGTTTCACTAGTCAAAGTATGTATTGTGTGTGATTTTTTCCTGTGCCTCTTCCTTGGCATCATCACTCCATCAATTTCATCTCCCCGTGTGTGATTATCCGTGACTTGCAATAAGTCAGGCCACTTACATGCATCCGGATCTTGGGATCTTTGTCATGTTTTTCTGTTCAGGATTTTTCAGGGAGATGATATAATGCTCAGTCCATGATACCCACATAATTTTCATGTGGTTAAACCACTGACAGCTTTTGTTTTCTGGATTAAGATCTACTTTGTTAGTCACCTACACCCCTGTAGTGGGCCAGAAACGAGTATCGTTAATGCTATTAACAATTACAAAAATGAATCCTTACGCTTGATTAAGATGACATTGCAAAGTGAGCTGCTAATAAGTTTCATTAAAGTATTGGTTCGTGTCAGCTGCATTCCGTCGGTTTTATCAAGTGCCACTCACGCTGGTGTTAAGAAAGAAGGAAAGAAGACCTGCCAATAATAAAACAAGTTTCCTGTGTAGGGTTTGTGCAGTATTGCAGACTATGTATTTTTTTTAACTGTTAGTTTTTACAAGGAATACAGAAACAACTCGTGTTCTTTGCTAGTTGCAAGTCATTCTCATTCCTTCAGGCATCTCCAGCTGAAATTAAGCACCTGTTTTAACGCTGATCTCTCTCGACTCTTGCACATATTGCTGGCTTGCTCAAAGCAGCGATAGAATTTAGGGATTTTCCTGCTTGGGCTTTAATCACAGCTTTTGTGGAAGCGTCTTCTTAACTGTCGTTTCCTGTGGGCCTTGCCTTGCTAGCTCGGCTCTGTCACATATCACACATTCCATGTGGTGGGAATCAGAACCAGGCTTTCAGTTCCTTTCGCCTTAGTTCTGCATTTGTAAAATTTTGTAATTAGCAATATCAATTTCCTCTAGCATGCATCTCCTCATTTTTGTTATGTTTTTAATTTTGTGTAGCAGTTGCAGCAAGTGCGACTACAATGATGATGAATGCAAAATAAGATATTTGTATAGGCCAGCAGAAGATTTTGCTAAGTGAAGCTTTCAAGCATGTGCTGCATGACAGAATATTATTCTGCCTGACTGGAATGTGTGCGATAAATGGCTGTGAAAGACTTTAGTTTTACCATGAAATACACTTGCCAGCCTGCTCTTCTTGTTTCCCCTTACACACTGATTGTTTCCCTTTGTAGGGGTTATTTTCAGTATTCTGAAGCTGGCATAGGAGGATCCTACCGAAGAACCTGTTCATTTTCAGGAGTACTGAAATGTTCCTGCTGGAGTCTAATGTCATAAAGGGCTCTGTGGTTTGCTGGTTTGGCTATTTTTAGTTTTCTTTGCCTACCTTTTGATCTTAATGACATGTCAGGAGAGCATTTCAAATTCCAGCAAAGGCAGCTTAACTTTTTGAGTGAGAGCGGAAGGCTTTTTGGAAAACTTTGTAGAAGAGATTTAGTGCTGAATTTTCTTCTTTCACGTTCCTTAATGAAGCCTGGTAAGTTAGAACACTATATTCATATCTTGTGGGCCTGAACAGTTGACAACATAAAATACCTGACCCAAATCTTTTTATCAAGGAGTGAGCTTGGTATTAACAAAAAATCCTTGAGAAAAGCAGGTAAATTGTTAGAAGGTTGAGTGGGAGTATAATGCTGCGGCAAAATGAGAGGAGGAGTGATGGGGGGAGTTACAGAAGCTTGTCTTATCTTGGGCTTGGGGTAAAGATGGAAGTTGCTGTCAAGAAACAAAGGGAAGTGGTGAGAAAGGGATATTCCTATGGGTACAGTATACACTACAGAAAAGAAAGTCTGAAAGGAAAGGTGACCTCAAAGCGACCCTGTGTATTTTTCCTGAAGGTACAAAATTAAGTTGTGGTTTTAATTTTGTTTTGTTTTCTTCCCATTAATAAACAGGAGAATCAACAGTGGATATATGGGAGCATTACAATGCCATCTGGAAGTGGTGCTGTTGTGCCTTTGGCTAAGGTTTCGTGATAAGTTAACGCTGCTTTTGAGAGATCCAACCAGTTTTCTTTGTCAGTGCTAGCCTCAACGTGGCTGTGTAATGAACTGAGCTGAAGAACTGATCTGAGCTAAAATGATATGGCAAAGAAATTAATGGTTAGTTTTCAACCCAGAACAATTTCCTGATGCATTGCACTGTGAGTGCCTGTCCTCTCGCGTGCAAAGGGCTGGCTGTAGGGGCATAAGTGAGTGAAGGAAAAGGGTAGACTACTTCTATTGCCAGTGCCAGCTTATGTAATTTTAACGATTGTGAAATTACAGTGTCAACTAAGAACTACTCATCGCCCCATATTTTCATCATAACTTCAAAGTGTGTTCAGTAGGATTTATTTCAGATCTTATATGATAAATATACAGTGCGTTCTGTAATCACCTGGAAGGAGCTTGTTTAGTAAGTACCTAATTCCAGGTGATGGTAAATACATTGTTGTTCCTGCAATTTGCAACAGGCCCCTCTTAACCATTTTGGGAGGTCTTAACTGCATTAAGCCCTTAGAAAGTTGTTTTTCTCTTTTGCAAGTCATGTGGAACTGCTCAGTATTTGTGGTTGAGTCCTTTTTAAACGTAGCATTTGGCTTTTTTACACCTAGTGTGCTTGCCTTGAAGAAATAGTGTGAAGTGGTTTGTTTGCATCTATTTTCTATTGTTTCTTACTGTTGTTGTCTTCTGTTACATTTCAGGCTACGTAACCCTCTTTGGAGTAAAGATAAAGAGCTGTGAACCTGTTTCAAGTTAAATTATTCTCAGTGGTGTCAATAAACTTTGCTTCTGTCCTCTAACATGTGCTATTCCAGTGTCTGAATCCGTGTGGACATTATGAATGCAAGATGCTTGTGGTAGGTGTTAGAAGGGCCAGCCAGCCGCCTGAAGCGTGTCTGCAGCTGTAGCCGGAGCAGGACAGTGACCAGTGCACCTAACGCTGCTTCTTTAAATGGGTGTTTCTTCAATGCATTGTCTGTCCAATCAGTGGAATTTACACCTGCTTTACGGTCAGGCATTTACTGATGGCCACCACTGAACCGCCTGCTCAGAGCTGTGGGGTTGATGTCAGCTTGGCACTGTCTCTTTAAGCAGCTGTTCTAGGCCGGAACACGCGGCTACGTTAGAGGCTGCAGGCCTGTGAGGCTGCCGGTGCACAGGCTTGCCAAGAAATGTGGGGAGTTTGATAGAACTGTTCCATAAGCCATCTGATGCTCGTGCCACCCACTGAGATTGCTCTGCTGTGCACTTGACAAAAAGCTAGCGATTTTGTTTCCCTGCCTTGTGAAGACTTCAGGAAATCAGACTCAACACAAGTTTTTCACCAGTTAAATGTATTCTAGTAATGTGGATTCACTGAGAACCTTATTTGACAGCAGTGCAGTTTTCTGTTGTTCAGCAGTGATCTTTCCAGAGTTAGCCATGTGCAGTGGGGAAGACGACTGCTCTTTCTTTCAAGGAGAAATCAGATGTGGAAATTGTGTGCCTTTATGTCAACATGCAAAGGAGCAGCAGGAGGAAAACAGCTTTTCCGCATGGAAATCTTTACCTCAGATAGACATGGAACAGATTGTTAGGGGATGTAAACTGTATTAGCACCACTGAATTCTATCCATGGATTTGCAGCATCTACAGATGCCTCCTGATAAACCTGTGGAGTACGATGTGTCTTGAGGTTTCTTGTCTCTGGATATGCGCACAAAAAAGAGGTGGCGAAAATTGTGTGGGCAGGTCTGAAATGTTGTATAAGTGAAGTTACAATGTGAATGTACTGTGATAGTTTATGCCACCATGAAGGCTTCACACAGAGCTCGTGAGACACAAGCATCTTAGGAAATAACCCTTATTGGCTGACAGGGCTGGTCACCACGCTGAAGAAGACGCCAGTTTCTCCGAGGCAGTACATACCGATCTTAGCTCGGTGCTGCTCAGGAGTTGCAGAGCTTTTGGGCCAAGCTGGGTCA
>NW_010394408.1:4814-6299 GCF_000710305.1 Buceros rhinoceros silvestris
GCTACTCAACACATGGCCTGGGCTCGCGTCTGCGTTCTGCTGAATAGGAGTTTATCCTCAGCCCACGCTGTGTCCTGTAAACACACCTAGGTGTTTGCCCTTGTGGAAACAGCCACTGTTTCTTCCATGTGCTTAATGCTGCTTTGTTGTTCTTCCCTTCCTCTTCATGATAGCATAATTTGTTCTTTCCAGTTTTTGAATCGCTGTCCCGAAGTGACTAGGAACTGAGTCCTTCCCCAGCTTGCAGACCTGGAATCGTGCACTCGATGTACCTGGTGGATCTGGTCTCCTGGGTTCGTGTGACTGCTCCCTAGATGACTTCAGCAGCCCCTTCAGAATGCCCTTTCTAGACTCATCTGTGTACTACTTTGCCCCCCACAGTAACTTGCATTTCTCTCCGGTTCTCTGGCAAAAGGCTTTTGCCCTCCCTATTGCCGCCATCTTATCGCTGGAGGCAGCTGCTGCACCAGCATTACCTCCGTACCGGACATGATCCCTCAGATTTGTTCTGCGGCAGAGGCTGGCTGAGAATAGGTCTCCAGAGGCATGACAACACTTCTTTGAGCTGAAAAGTTGATTCGGCTCTGTAGAGAATGATGTTTGCTCCATTGATGTTGAATAGTTTCTGTACAGTAAAAGAGGAGTTAGATGCTAGTAACCATCTTTCGTCCACGCAAAGCACAACCTTCAGGGTGAACTTTTATGTGTGCTGCTCTTAACGTTTACTCCATCTAAATCAAGAGTCTAGTATTTAGACAGAGGGTATCTGTCTTCTTACCTAGTCATCGTCTTCCAGCGCCATTTCTTCTGTCTAATGCCTGTACGTGAGCAACCCCCTTTGCCGCGCCGCTCCAGACAAGAGTGGCTGCACCTCTTTTGGGAGGTCCTTGGGCACTATGAAGGATGGCAAAAAAAATTCTGGAGTTAGCCCAGCTGTCGGGTTGATAACTACAACTGGAATTTCAGAGGTGACTCAGGTTTCCTTAATTGTATTACCAAGTATTTTACCAAGTGAAAGGGAACTTTATTTAGGAATGCGATCATTCGTTACAGCCTAGATGAGAAACGATGAAGAGGTCTGCTAAGGCAAGTCTTGCTCTTGTGCTGATTTTTTATGGTGACCATTTAAACAAAGTAGCCTAAACAAATGGGACAACTTCCTTCGTTTGGCTTGATCGTAAAAAAAAAAAGTTTTCATCAGGTTCATTATTTTAATTTTGGAGAATATGAGATGTGATTAGGAGACTAGATTCAGGTTTTCAAAGTTATTTAAATTACAGTGCAAATGCAGGATTGGGGGTGGCCTTTTAATTTTACTAATTTCCATTTCCTGTATTTGAACTGATTTTTTTTAAATCTGCTCAGAATATAAGGTTGGTTTTTTCCCCCTCGCAGTTGCCAGTTCCTTACTGGGGTTTTGTGAACGAGAGTCTTTGAACCTTGGTGTTGCATCCCGGTGCAGGTGTTGAACGAGCTCCTCTGCCC
>NW_010394409.1:0-1614 GCF_000710305.1 Buceros rhinoceros silvestris
GCTGCTGCCCCGGGTCCAGCCCGGCGCCCCTCCGCGTCCCCCGGCAACCCCCTGCCGGACTCCCCTCACGCTGCCTCTCAGCGCGGCCATGGGAAAGGTCTTGTTTTGGCAGTCGAGTCATACCCCTCTTACAGCCCGATCTGCACTCAGTTCCTACCGCCACTGCAATGTGCTCGAAGCAGCGATACCCTCACACCTGTAGAGCAACTATGTGAGCACATCCCCGACTAGATCTCTTGATGTCAAGCCCAGTTACTCAGTGCCCCTGGTAGAACTCCTCTTTTCAAAATCCCTCCTGCAAGTTCAGGTCATGCCTATAGCTCTCGTCTGTACTAAAGGTGCATATTGTTCTTTTTCTGATCTGCTACTGCAGATTCCTCTTTGAACAAACTTCCCCAAACGCCCTCTGTTTCCACCCCTTCCAAACGTGACATAGGCACTTGCAATTCTGCTCTCACTTTCATGGGTGTGATGTGGCAAGTAGTTTTCCCAGATTTTCACAGGTGTGGGAATATCACACAAGTGGTATTTTCATACCTGTCACGGCAAGGGAGCGTTTGGGATACGGCTTTTTCTCCTGGGTTAGGTGCTGCGGTGGCTAGCAAGCTTGCTCCTCGATGCCGCCCAAATAGAGCTGTTATAAAACCAGCACAGATCTAGCAGAGAGGAGACTTTGGCTCAGTTTCAAGGCAAACCAAAATTCATTAGTGAAAATTACTTACTCCAAAGGCAATGGAACATGTCAGTATTTACTCAACTCTTCAAGGAGTTTTGCAAGCTTCATCTGCTTTTTAGATACTCATTTTAGAAAAAGGGAAGCGGATCTTTTTATGATAGGGCGGGGAATATCCTGTCTTAATGTTGGGGTTTTTTTTTGCTTTTCTGCCTGTTTGTTTTCACATTGCTGGGAAAATAAGAGGATTTAGCAAATTTCCTAGTTGCTGTTAGAAAACACCCAAGGGCCTGCAAATATAATAGAAGAAAAACTGTGGCTTCAAGTTCCAGGATGTGGAATTTTCAGTCTGCGATCAGACTGCGTGACCACCTATAGCCAGCACGGACTATGCCTGCTAGCGATGATCTTTGTGGAGTAAAGCTGATCCAAGCTACAAAGAACTCCCTCTTGCTTTTGCTTTCCTTGGTAGTATTTTCTTCCCTTCCTTCTTTCTATTTTGTCCGCTTTCTCTCCTGGGAGAGCCCGAGACAAGCACACATCCAGTGGTTCGCATGCTTTTGGCTGCCTGCTTGTTTTTGGAGGCAGCTGAAATGTTTTTGCCCGGCTCTCTCCCTCCTCCCCGAACACTCAGCTTGTCACGCTCCCATCCCTGCGCACAGCAGTCAGAACTCGTGCCAACACCTTTGATCCTTGCCACCTACCCGAAACTTGCCGTTTCTCAATCTCATGGAGTCCCGTCCTGCATCTTCCTGTTGCGAATCTCGTGCTTGCTCATGTTCTTGTTAGACAACACGCCTGCGCTGTGATGACTGGAACTCACAGAGGTGCACCCGAATTATCTTTAAAATGTTCTGTAAAACAAGTACTCAGGGGTACGGCTTCACGCTTGGCGTAAACTGATTAACGATCACGCTGGCGATCTGCCCTTGGCCGCGCCT
>NW_010394409.1:1747-3004 GCF_000710305.1 Buceros rhinoceros silvestris
ACCCACGCAACCAAAGCCGTGGGGCCATGCTGGGAGTTTGCCAATGCATTAAAAACCCACAACTGATAATTTTTCTCTGTATTTGTTCCCTAACTTAGAGTAACAACTGATGCTGACGCATGGTGTGGCTGCAGGATTGCTGGGTCCAACAAGAGGCAGTGGTAATGTGTAGCGTGGAGCTGGGGGGAATTGTCCCTTTTGGGAGCAGAAGCGTCCGTGGCCCCACACTGATGGTGAGAGTTCTCCATTTTCATTTCTGATTTTGCAGCAGCTTGTCAATACTTTAGGTCTCAGCTGACATAATTGTGGACTCTTCAGAAGGTGGCTGAGGTCACTTCAAAAAAGGGCTCAATTAGAATACAGCTGGATGTGAGGCACAAAGATCCACAACTGTGAGCTGAAAAGACCCAGTCTGACTCACGGGGCCTCTCCCTTTTCGACCTCAGTGTTCTTTGGGGGATGTCTAGAGTGTATCTTTAGTGATACGTGTGTTCAAACGGCCATGAACTCTGCAAGTGCCCTCTGAGCTGCTGCCCAAGCATCGCCGGAAATCAGAAATCATGCAGAATAAAAATTACGTCCTTTGTCAAGTGCTTTTGGGTAGATGTGGAACCAAGTATGCCTGTGCAAAAATGATATCGCTGTCCAATAACCGGCTATTCCAAGACCACGCATCAGCTTTTCTGCTCATGGTTCCCCAAATACCAGGGTCTATGCAATTCATTTATTTATTGGGCAAGGCAGTAACTACTTTACCCATGACGGGAGGCAGGGCATGAACCTGGTTCTACAGCTGTTTGGCCAAGGCTTGCGAGAGCCCTGCACAGGATGCCTCGGTGGTAGAAGACAACAATAGAGAAAGCGGCTTGTTCCTTATCTGCTGGTGAGGTAAATAACCACAGTTATACCTGACTTCCTTTACATCCCGTAATACCCAGGACACCTGCCTGAGCTTGGCACAGGTACCAGTGTACCGGCCACCTGAGTCAGCGGGGAAGAGCAACAGTAAGAGCAAAAGTCTGGGTTTGAAAATTGGAACTACAAAACAGAGCGAAATCAAACTTACTGAGTATTCTTGAGGAAAGCAGGGTGATTTGCTGGGACTTTTCCTGACCTTATTTCGATTTATAAATTTGTATGCATTTCTATGTCTGCCTCAGGTTTCTGATTAATCGTGTTTTGGGGATCCTCCCAGCTGGATGTGTGGCATTTGTGCTCCTTCGGGGTTTCTGAATCGACATCTTCTGTTTGCTGCTG
>NW_010394409.1:3101-7278 GCF_000710305.1 Buceros rhinoceros silvestris
TGAACCATTTAGCGTTAACAATTTTATTCAGTGAACTTGTGTATTTGAAGATTTATTACAGTAATCTTCTCTAGAGGCAGCAGATGCCATGGCTCATTTGCTAGGTTTTAGTCCCATGAATCTTACACCAGTATTAGCTTCAGATTGCTGGTCCTGTTCTGGGAAGGGAAGGGGAAAAAAGAACGCAAGCAAAGCCTGTTCATTGCAACGTTTACATTTCCTAGTTTTGTAGGTTTGGTTTTTTGTTTGTTTTGTTTTTTGTTTGTTTTTTTAACCTGGAATAAACTCTTTTATCTGGATTGACTGAAATGTGATTTTGCTTACGACGGAGGCAAACAGGATGTACCGTTCTGGCATCACACGCAGAAAGTTAAACAGGGCTTCTACAACACACGTACATACAACATCCACAGTAAAAGCACTTCTGTTATGAATATGTAGCAGCAGATGTTAAATTTACATGAAAAGAGAGCAAATTACATCCCGAACAGCTGAAATACTATGTGTGTATCACAACTGCTTCTCCACTGCTTGACACAAGCATGTTATTGAAAGGTTAAGTACTACAGTCTGTGGCTGCATAATAATTACCTGTACACAGTGTTGATCAATTCGGTAAGAACCCCTGTTTAATTAGAAGAACTCAGTTCAGTGAACATCAAGCGAACACGTGCTACTCAAGTGGGTACATTGAGTAAGATGTGGTTTAATTTGTACGAGACTTTGGAGCCCACAACTTCCACTTTTGTTCTCCTCCAGTTCTTTTGGGCTGTGTTACATCAAACGAAGTTTATGTAAACTCTTATTCTTTATCAAAATACCACTCAAAAGGCCTCTGGAACAAAATGAACATGCTACAACTGCACACTAATACTCATAGCCATGATTTTCCATTTGTTGGCCAATCTCATGAAAATCTGTTATCAGAAGAAACATCGATCAGAAGAACATTGACTAGGGGGTAAAAAATATATCCTTGGCTGCAGGAAATTCTGCATTCCAGTTTTTTTTTTTTTAAAGAAATGTGACTCTGAAGTTATTTGTCTTAAAATACTACTTTCTAATCTCTCTGCAGAGAGAAAAGCAGTAAGTTCAAGAACGGAGGAAATGTTTGCATGTTGCTTCCTCCGCTGGGTGTGTAAATGTCTAGAAGCATGTCCTTGGACACAGCGCTGGCCAAGCCGGTGTTGCTTGGTGCATCCTACCTGCAAACACGCTGGCTCTAACACGTACCAGTATCCAAAACAGGCCCGATGCTGAGTAGCCAAGTGCTCTTAATCCTCATGGACAGATACTTTATCTTATTTCTTCTCCTCTCACGGAAAATTATCAGCGCATCCCTTCTAAAGACTTGCTGAGTTACACCGTGGAAGCGGAGGTGTACATGTGAAACACGCGTGTGTAGCTACACCGACAGTCAGAGAGCGCGTGCCAGGCCCTCGTTTGGAACATGTCTGCTGGTTTTTATGGACTAAAAAACTCCTGTCGTTCCTTAGGTGGTGTAAGAAAAACAAAAGTGTTAATGAACAGTAACCATTTATAGTCTTCCCAAAAGGGCAGTAAACAGGAAGTACGCAGGGTGAGTACCAGCTGCGTAAAACAGGCACACGCACAGCACGCTCCTCCCTCCTCAGACAGAGCTGTGAATTCAGCTACTTGGCCAGAAACAGAGAAAGTCTGGAGGACTTCTTTAAACCGGGACAATCATGTAGGAGGAGGCTAGGAAGAGAAAACGTGAACACCTTCGTGGGACAATTGTCCAGATACAGCTGTGAAATATCTAACAACCACTTTCTGTGATTTCTAGATTGGTGAAAATGTAAAGAAAACCCAAGCTGGTTTGTTACCAGTCTTTTTATAACTCATCTAAAAAGAAAAACTTCCCCTTGCGATTTTTCTCTTAAAAATCCAGTCAAATTATTTACCTGCAGGACAGAAGCCAAGTCCTTATGGCATAATAATACTATTCATCAAAACTGCATACGAGCGTGTCTTCTGAACTGAATATTCTAATTGCACTGGCATTAAATACTTTTTTTCTGGCTGAATTGCTGTGATGGCTCTCCAGTATATTAACCTGAAATGACAGGACAACTCCAGTAACAACAAAATGAGAAGTTCAGACAAAGTTCATCTTGGACCATTAAAGACAAGCCAAGAGATGAATAAAAATTTCAGTGGAATTCCAGTAAAAATAAGGAATAGCAACTGAAAATTCAGCCAATGTCATTTCAGAATATTCAAGACATCAAAAAACATGAACAAGAACTTCACCGCAATTCCAGGAAATTTATTAGGACAATTATCAGGTTAGCTGTAGTATTTGAAAGATCTGTGGTGCCAGAGCGTTTGGGTGTCCATGGCTCATGATTGCTAACGATATTCAACATACGCCTTTAGTACTGATGTTTAGAGGTTAACTAGCTCCAAAACCCCTTGTAATGTAGCCGTTATTAAACAACGTCATCAGCTTTTACGAATTTGAAAAACTCTCACTATCTGCCTTTAAATATTATTTGTTGAAAGATGTAAATCGGTAAGGTAGCAGCCATATTTTAACACGCCGGTCTCTCTTCCTCCTTCTGTTGAGCTAAATTTAGAGCCTGTCTGACGTAAAAGCACATACAAGCAGAAATGTGGTCCGGTTGTGACACAGGTACAGCTGTATTTTGCTTGCAACAGCCAGTGGGTGAATTTATGGATCACAACATCATTATCTCAGAAGACGATTAATTCCAGGTATTTGCAATCATGCATAGTAAACATTTTGAAATGTGGTCCAGTTACTCTTTGAAGATAATTTTTGTTACAGAAATTAGCTTAACATTTTATAGACACTAGAGCCAAGCTAAATACCCAGCCGGAGTCCTTTTATTATGGCATTTTGATACATACCCTGAGAACCCCCCACCCTTCCCAGATGAACCACTGGAACCATATTTACAACCGATGGGATTTTGAAAACCAGGGATGTTGAAAATATTGCTGGGTAAAAGAATTACCGATTTGTTTTCTTCTTCCTGCATCTGAAAATGTCTTATTAAAAAGAGGCTAATTAAAGCTTTGGGGAGGGAAAGAAGGAATAAAAGAATTCTGGAAAATACATTTTCTCCAACCACCTGTTACATAAAATAATGGGCTGTCAGCAAACAGCCCTGTTTGACAGGACAGAGCACGCAGGCCATATGATGTTAAAAACCCTGTCAATTTTGTATGAGTTATTTTGCCTTTTTTTTTTTAAGCACATCTCACAGATTACTAGAATTTTTCTGAAAGGCGTTAAAGCAATTTATAATTTCCAACTCAGTTTAAGGTATCCTCAGAGTTTATATTTGTGTGAGACCATGAGGGGTAACTAGCAGAACGTATCGACGGCACTTCTAGGCTGCCCTCGGTGTGTACAGTCCATCCTCCTGCTGCCGTGGAAGGTTAGCCAAAGCCGACACCCGCTCCCATGGAGGTCACTTTAGAATTATCTGCTCAGAGAATGTATGAAAATTATTCTTTATGACTTGGGTTTTAGTTATTCCGGACTCGAGCAAGTTTACTCTCCTCGTTTGAGTGCCGCAAGGGCACCTGGACCCCAAGTCACCTTTTAGAAGGGAAAGTCTCTTACTAGTGACTGCAATTTCTCCTTCATGTTCCCTGTCCAAACAGGCTTTTAGCAGCAAATATGATATAATGCAAATTTCTATATACTCTATGATCCTTCTATTTACAAAGTAGTTTTACATTTTATTATATCCCATTGTACAACTTTACATAATACCATTATCATTTCAATTCATAGTTCAGCAATTCAATACATATTTAAACAACTGCCTTTCCATGTCCTGTTATACACTTCGCTTAAAAAAAAAAAATAGAAAACAAGCACAGTGGTGCAATGTCCAGGCACTTCCAATGCTGCTCCGCCGAATAAGCAAGCACCCTGTTTGAAAGCATGGCAACTTTTGGGGAAAAAAAAAAGCATCTTTGCTCGTCATGGATTTTTTTAAACATCCTTTGTACTGTTCCACGTATTCCTGAGAAAGCTCTGTAAAATATGACTGATATGTTTAAATTTCAGCAGTGGGTCTGCGTGAACAGTAACTGCCGTCACCAGATGTCCCGCTGATCGCACAGAAGACGTGAAGGGAGTCGTGCATCCATGGCGAAAGCATTGTATCTTCCGGGC
>NW_010394409.1:7378-42071 GCF_000710305.1 Buceros rhinoceros silvestris
AGGGAGTCGTGCATCCATGGCGAATGCATTGTATCTTCAGGGTAGATCTAGACAAAGCAAAATAATCACCAATTCAGGAAAAGTTTCTGTTCATCGTTACAGTCAAGCTGGTTAAAAAGGTATGCAAAAGAGATAGCCAACCTTGTCTTCAAAGCTGTTTCGCACAGGCAGCGTAACAAAGAAATGAGAAAGAGTAATTTAGCAATTTCTGTAGCATTCATATATGCACCGTTCTGTGTAGCACTGGATCGTTTTTAGCTACAACTGTCCAGTAAAGGAAAGAAACAATTCTCTGTAGAGCAATAGCAATTTTTTACTGCACCTTAGCAGTGACAGAATTCTGACAGTTGGGGTTTTCTGTAAGCATTGGGAGTACCTGCAGCTAAATAGAGCAAACGTTCTCTCCATGCGGCAAGATTTTGTACTTTATATCCCGAAGGATGGTCTGACAGCACAGGATCTAACTGGAGAGGTAGAGCCGCTCTAGAGCTGACGGTGTATTTGGTTTTGTGGTTCATCAGACAACAACAAGGTAGTTGGCCTGAATTTACGTTAGTAAAACCGGGATCACTGGCCATCACAAACAGTTCCTGGACATCCAGTTTTCTGCCGCTCTCCGAGGCCTCCTCTACCTGTTCAGCTGCAGTTTATCCATTTTTTATGTTTACATTTCCATCACTTAAAAGATCTGCAGATAGGTGCCAGGCTGACGCAGCAAGTTACCTGCTACCTCAGACTAAGTGCACTGCCTGTCTTGTATGGGGGCACTGACAATATTGAGAAAAGCACACGTTCTGTGCGACGAGAACCCTAAATTAGTGTAATACACTTTTTATGTTTAACTAAGCAATTTTGAGAAGAGGAAAACATGCTCCATTAAGCTGGTTAGATACTTAGGTCAGTTGATGGCCATACAAAGCTCGAGTCAGCAGTTATCCACGTAATGTTGTACAGCCCTAAAGAACAGTGCTCCTAAACATGATCTTTTAAGCTGCCTTATGATCTAATACAAGAAGAAAGTGAAAAGTATGTCCCTCCCGGTGAGCCCTTCACTTTGACTTTTTAGTTGCTCTCATTTTTTGCCCATTAACCACAGATGACATGACAGCAGACTTGTAAATCTACCGAGATAATAGGGAGTGTGCTTCAACAACGCTTCTTTGTTCTAAGCTAAACGGAACGACTGTACTGTGATGGTGCAGAACTGGGCGATTTGGTTGTGATTTGCCTATTGCAGAATTCAGAAACCACAAAAGTTCCAGCAGCTGCATGTAAATTAAATGTCTTGGAAAGGTTTACTTGCCGACAGCTTGGGGCTAGCAGGTGGCAGCTCCTATGAAAGAACAGCTCTGAGCAGAACTCAGCAGTGGCGTACACATGGTAGGTAACGCGCATGAAAAAAATGAGTGTGCCCAAGGTGCGAAATTAGTAGTTTGCACACGGAGAAAATGGTGGTGATTAGCCAAATAGCCGGGAAATCTAAGAAAAGCAAGGGGTATGCAGCAGCCACTTACTCTCAAACAGATCCTCTCTTAAACTCCTACAACAAAATTCAGCCCCATCATGAGGTTGTTTCCGTGAATTGACGCGGTACCTTTCCATAATAAGACTCTGTCAGATTCCCGTTAACGTTATTTTACTGTAAATAAACCGAGCGGACAAGCAGCAGCCTGGTGCAGTTGTATTATTTTGCCACTTGCACATTTTTGCATTGGTTTGAGCAACTGCGAAGTTATTGCAGAATTTGCCTGCACATTTTTAGCGACTTAAAATGTTGCATTTTTAATTAATACTCAACATACAGGCCATGTGTGACTAAGTGGGAGAATCTCAGAATGTTCTTCTGAATTTCAGGTACTATGAATCACAAAGCAGTCTGTGCTGTTCACTTATGAGCCTGATACTATCGATTTACAGTGAGCTCTCTTTTGTCATGATGAAAGCAAAATCAAAGAGCAGAGGTAGGGAGATTACTTCAGAAAGCCTGTTTTCCTCTAATTTCACAGCACGGTACTAGGTAGAGGTGCAACTGTTCTTCGAACCTCTCACCTCTCTGATGCTACTGTTCGAATGTGTTTTCCTAGAAAGATCCAAGAAAACATTAAAACATGGGTCAGGTAAATTACCACAAATATTTTAACAGTGCACAGGAATAGCATCTTGTCAGTAGGCCAAAATTAAAGGAAAACAGCCTTTAATGAAAAATAAATTTTAGAAAGGAATTTAAGCAGGATATAACTGAGGAAACGGAAATTTTGCCAGAGAATTTCATCCTGAGACTCATCACGGGATTATTATGATGCAGAAAACACGAGGCCAACCAGGATTTCTGATGGCCATGGCAGCCAGGAGACTAATGGTGTGTGTCAGCGACGAGTCCACCCTCAAGCACACTGTAAACCAACACCGGGCTGAGACGGTCCTTCAGCAGAAACCAGTTCTAGGAATCCACCAAGTGTATAGTTTACTTTTCTTGTTTGGTTACTTGACTTTTTCTATTCAGCTAAATAACAAGAAGAGGGATCAGGTTTTCAGTCAGGGTTCAGCATTAGCTAGTTTTCAAGCACAGAGAACCACCTCTGCGGGCTCCCAACATGCAGTACGTGCCTGTTCGTGGATGATGTCCGAAAGCTCTTTCACCATATCCCGAAAGTTTGATTTCAGCCCCTCATGATACTCCACTTGATCCTCCTTAATGAGACGCTCGTTGAGCTCCAGAGCAATTCCACAGGCTTGTATAAACTTCCTGGGGAGGAAAGGAATGAACTTCGGGCATTACAATAGCCCATTCTTCTCCCAAAGCAAATAACCAAACAGAAATGCAAATCTCATTTCCCCGCCCTTCTCTCCAGTGTCTGGGACAAGGCACATTCCGGGACCACCCCCGGCCGAGCAGATCAGGGACTGGGGAGGGCCTGCAACACAGGCTGCTGGAGCTCCTTCGAGCCTGGACTCTCAGGAGACGCAACACGTGCACCTGCGGTGCAACACGGCGGTCTCGCACCTTCACCCCAACCTGTAGGACCACACACAGCTTGCAGATCCCAGAGAAGCCCAGGGGCTTTTATACAAGGAAAATACAAGCACCACTGGGGTTTTCTGAGATTTTTTGCATGAATAGAGATGGTATTTGTCCTTCTTGCTGCACTGCGAGGCTGGAAAGTAAAACCACCTTCCCTCTTCAGTGCATCCATGCGTGGCAGGTTTACAGAGATTGTTCGCTTGTTTTTCCAAGGTTTGCTCAACACGCTGAAGGGAAACAGGACTGGCTGAAATGCTGCCTTCTCCATACAGTGACCAATGGGCATAACGGGAGTCACCAGCACCCAGGAATGAATGCAGGAGCTGGTGGGCAACTGATCGCTTCCAAGAGGTCCAGAAAATAAAGTGGCAAGGGCTACTACGTGAAGCAGGAGCTGCCTGATTGTATTTGAGGGACACATTCAAGTGGGTGGTAAAACCTACCCTAAGGGACAGAGGTTAGGAAGGTTTCAAAAATTAGAAACAAGAATGATGTTCCTTCATAAGCTGGGAAGGGATTTGCTTCAAAATATATCAAGTTGATTATTATCTAGTAAAAATTCCCTTTGGAAAGATTGGGAAACCATGCACAATATGAGAGATCCCTGAACACAAGACTGCTCGACCTCTGGTTTTCAAGCTCCTTTCTCTACATGACAACCTCAAATGCCCACACAGACGGCTGAAGCAGGTGTTCCAGCAAATCCCCCCGTGGAGATCACAGCCCTAGCTTGGGAACTCTCGACGTACAGAGTTCCACTGGCTTTTGTCTTACGTCTGAGCACACACAAGCCCTTGAGACTTGGATCTTTACATGGCGTATTTAAGCATTCAGCATCTGCTGATTTTGGAGACAAACAAAAATATAAGCAAAGCAGGTACCATATTCCGAACAGCTGGCTAGTTTTTATTACATTAGAAATCCTACCTGAACATTTCTTTTAACTCATTCACCTTCTTAGTAGGATATTTGCTGGACTGGCTGTCACTGAGGAATGCTCTAGCATAGGCCAAGGGACCAGCATTAACCTAGAACCAAAGAAATAAAAAATCATTTATGCTAGAAGTTCTGTTGAGTTGCTAAAGGCACTTGTGAAGGGAATAACAAATTCTTTTTAAAAAAACAAACCAGTATTAGCATATTATTTAAATGCCACCAGCTCTGCATTCCTAATGTCACTGGAGGCATCTGAAGTTTCCAAAGTTGAGAGTTAGTTTTTCTATCTAGGTTTTTTTAAGACCAAAAGATAAATGGAACAGATAAATGCAATCTGTTTCCTCATACTTTCCTCTTATTTCCATTTGGAAAAGCAACATGGTCTGAGTCCTCAGGCCATTCATCCAGCTTGAGAAGCCAGACTCCCATTATTTGTCCCCGATGCTTACACTACAATCTTCAGGAGTTAAGTATATTTCTGCATTTACCCATGGCCAACTAACGTGAAGTTACACTTGGACTCAGCACTGTAACCACCACCGGACAAAATCCTTATGACCAGAACCCCCGGCTAATGTCCCGCTGAACGCGGCAGGGCCGGCTGCGCTGGCAGGCTGATGGCTGCAGCGCGGCAAATGAGATAGTTAATGACGTCTGGAAAGTACAAGTGTTGTGTTGTGAAGGGATGACTTACTCTGAGGTGTGTCTAGAAATGTAATTTGGAACGGACACCAAGCCTTACCTGCACGGAAACACAGCCCTGCAGTTTGAGTTGTAGCTGGATCATGTCAACATCACCAGCAGAGCAGAGCTTCTGCAGCTCCGCCGTCTTGTCTTTTATTTCATCAGTAGCGACATCAATTGGCTTTAAATTAACCTGATGTTCATAATTGACTGGAATTCTCTTCTTTACGTATGGAAAGGAGTTCAAAGCTAGCAGAAACAGCAAAGGAAGTTTACAGACTGGAAAGTCATGCAGCAAGCAGGAGTACTCGTCATAGAACACATACAAGGAGCTCCTTCCCTCAGGGCTTTACTCGGGGTGTATGAACAAGGCTACAGTTTACGAGCATGAGTTATTAATTAGGAAAAATTTGCACATAGAAAAATAAGGTAAATTCCCCCTCCCACCAGAATATTGTATCACAATTCTGATGAAGTCACTGAAAGAATTTCTGACTCTTGGGATATTTTCATGAGCTAAAATAGTCTAAAAATAGTTGCTGAGACATACTGTTCCATGTTCAGATGCTTGTACTCACTGGTTAGAATGGTCCTTTTTTTACACTGTTCTTCCACACTGCCATGCTTTTTTCCAGATAAAGTGTAAGGAGTTTCAAACACAAATCTGTTGATGTTATGATTTCTTTCAAATTCAGTCTTTCTTTCAGAGATTTCTTTGTCTTCAAAATAGGGCTTCACATAAGTCACTTGAATATGGGCATACTTAGGGTCAAGGTCCTTAATGTTAACCTGTGAAATAAGAAAGTTACTCACCAGAAGAACAAAGGTTAATAACTGAACTTACAATTGGCTAACTTATCCGCTGGGATCTGATTTAAACCGCTTCCCTTCCGACCCAGCCCCACTGCACGCAGGAGACCAGGCTCTCCCTTTGACCTCAGCTGAGATGTTTAGACACAAGGCAGGAGGCGTGCCGTAAGAAGCACCTCGTCTGCTGCCGCACCAGCTGCGTCTGCAGCGGGCAGCCCTATTTCCTTATGCTTCACTGCAGCACCCGGCTGAGCTGCTGAGTCCCTCTAACGTGACCATATTGCTTCCAGCCCACGAGCTAGCGCTCACGCAGTCCAGTCCTATGGCACGCGGCGCCGCGGGCTTGCCCAAAGCAAGCTTTGGGATCACCAGCATTGTCTTCGGTAAGCCGGACTTAGCTGGTCTTACTGGTTGCAACCCAAGGGTGTGAACAGTCCTTGCAGGGGCGTTCCGCAGGAAAAGGAAGGAGCTGCAAGGCCACATAAGATTTTCTTTGAGACTCGAACTGTCAAAGCAACAAGAGATAACTACGCTTCCTTTCGCCCGGCTCCTAACAACTCCCAGCCACAGGGCTCAGCGATACGTGATTGCAATTTCCCATTCCTAACTCCTAATTCGTTTGTTTCCACCTGGGAGCCAGATCAGCTCCAAAACTTGTCAAGCTGTGCAACGTGTCCACACAGGAGCATGAGGATGTGAGGGGCAGCTGGAAGCAAGGGGCTTCTATCAGGGTGGAAGCTCCTCCCTCCCTGCTGTTGTCTCCCAGCTTCAGCTCCCCAGAGCAAAGCTCATCCTTCTGCGCGCCATCCGCACAGTGCTTAGAGCAGCACAGTCCCAAGCCCTGACCAGCATTAGAACAAATCAACGTTTTCGTCAGCTCATCAGTGCACTTTCCCCTGGAACTCACTGTTCACGGCATTTCATTAGCTTGTTCGCACCGCGTAACTCTACCTTGTTAGAATCCTGAATAATCTTTACAGTCTCTGACCCAAATTTTTCTCCATAAAGTTTGAGAAGTCTGAAGGAGATCTCGGAGAGGCCTGTCAGCTTGGGTTCCTTATAGATGTATTCCTTCCCGTCTTCTTCTTCAAAGAATGTCTAGCATTAATCACAAAAAAGTAGTGAGGAATAGCTGGGTTTCTTCACTTGGAAAACTTCATTTTAGATTTGCGACCATGAAAGCAAGTTTCTACTAACATTTCAAAAAGTCAAGAAGGTTTAGAAGGCTGTAGCTGCATAAAGTCTCACTGAACTCGGCCTGTTTAATAGGTTCCTTCAAAAATTGTGTAAAAACCCCATAAAATTCCTCTACCAATACAAACATGTCACTGCTGAACACGAAGGCTTGAGTATGACTAGTGAGAAATTTAAACAATGTGGAAGGTGGGTTTGGCCAGCAGTTGACTTTCTGGAAGGTTGGGAAGGGACAAGCAGGAGAAAAAACCAAGGCACAGAGAAGGAACAGAAAGACAAGTAAGTCGAGGAAGCCCTGTTAGTACAGCCACAGGAACAGTCTGAAGAGAAGGACTTTGTGTAGGCTGAAAGGAACTTCAAGCAATAAAGAAAGAACCGGGTTTCCTCTGCTTTGATTCCCCTTGTATTCAGAGAAGTGGAACTTGGTGTGTTTGCTGTAAACAGAGACAAACCTGCCTCAAAGGTTGTGCCTGCATCACCAGTCCCTCCTGTCACGGAAACAGCACGAAAGCTTCGCGCTTTGGCGAGCTGTTCCAGCCGGACTGTGAGGGAGTGTCACAGCTATCTGTGTAGCTGGCGTGTAAACCTGGCAAAGCTTCCAAGCGGGAAACTGGATCAAGTATTGGTTGTCAGGGTGATACATTACAGAGCTGTTTTAGGGGCTGATCCAGTTATTTCTACAGCTTCTGGAAAACGAGGCTAGCAGCTGTTTCCATTTATCTGTTGCTATCCTTATTTACTTTCGACATGTCCAGAATGGAAGATAACATGAGGACAAAAATAAAATGTTTTTTTTTTTGCAGCTGTTTGCTGCAGCAGGGCTAATAGAATTTACACAGCATTTTCTAAAGAGAGGTCGCATCTCCCCCATGGTTACGGGTCCACAAGCAGAAGCAGGTAGTCAGGACACAAGGGAGATGAGGGGAAACACACTCTATTAGATTAACTGCTATAGCTGGAGGAAAAAAAAAAACCCACAACTTCTTTCAGGCTGAGAAGAATTCATCAGGCACCATAAAGATCATGTTCCTTCTTGGGACTCTGAGCCCCAGATCTTGTCCATTTTTCCAGCTATCGCAGGTAACAAAAAATACTATCTACCTATACAAGCGAGTAACCAACAGTGATATGTATTTTACCTCCAGCTTCTCCCCTAACCTTTCACTCTACTAGTATCGACAAGGTAGCAGCAAGTGTCTGTAGAAGAAAATGTCTGTTACTGCTACTGCTGCTATCCTATGGTTATATACTGTTACTGGTTAGATACCATACACACTAAACTGTGTTTGTCTAACTTATAGTAACTACAATTACCAAAAATCCCCAGCGTTTTCTGAACCCACTAAGCCACTTCCCAACTGCTGAGTTGTTTTATAACAAGGCCAAGAGCAGAATCGTAAACTTTATAATAAATCAAGTGTTCTTGGAGAGAGAGTCACAGGCCCTCCCCTCAGGGGTGCGATACTGAAATGCTCATGCAGACATGCCAGTGGCGGCCCCAGAGCTGCTAGCAGGGCTTTTCGCTTCAGGTCTGGCAGAGCAACAGCTTTCAGGGGCACGATGCCTGGTGCGGGATAGCTGGTGAGCCGGTGTATATACTTACTTGTCCATAAAAGGCCACTCTGAAAAAGGTTCCAAGAAGCCTCTTCCTTGTGTGCATTACTTCCAATATCTTAGCATACGCTCCATGAAGCGTTCTGTACAGCTGCGTAAGTTTCTGGAAATCAAATCCTGGCATGGTTAAAGCAGAATTTTGCAAGCGGGAAATTCTAGCTAACAGTGGAATCTACCGAGGTACCTGAGCAGAATCTCAGCCTTGAATTTCTCAAGAGGTTGAACTTACTCTGTTTTCTCTGAAAAACCTCAGACTTAAGCAATGTTTACCTTCAGGTCTGAAAGGTACCACAGACTACATCACTACCCCGAGAGGGAAGGCTGAGCCTACTGTCTCAACATGTTCCCCGGCTGAGCCTTTACGGGCACAGCAGCTTGCAGTATTTTACCCAGAAATTTTTCTGTGATTAAAACCAGCTTCATGATGAAAAAATTGATCAAGGCTTTCCCTCGCTTCAGCTATAATAGTTGGGTGCTGTCCCGATGTGGAGGGGTCATGGGAGAGGGAGGGAGAGAGAGGTGCTCTTCAGCAGCCAAGCAACAGCCACGGGTCACTGCAGGTGTTGGGAAGGAGCGAGGCGGAGGGCTGGTAACAGCTTCCTTCCTTCCTCTCCACTTGCCACTGAACTCCTTGCAGATCTAGTCCTTTCTTTGAACAGTTCTCGCTCTGTTTTTAACCCTTAAAACACTCAAGTCTCAAAAAGAATCTGTCTTTGATGAGCGCATGGGATGACGACAGCTTTATTTTAGGGGAAGGAAGATGAGAATTCTTTGTTAAACATGAGTCTTCCGTGACTTTCGCTTTAATAATCACCCTTCACACTGTTGCTTTCACTAATTTGTTTAATGACCAGCAATGAAGGACAGTGTGTGTTTTACTGACGCCAATTCATTAATTCATAATTTCAAAAATAAAAAAAGCCTTCTGTTCTTTTCTTAGCGATCCTGATACCTGCAAACTACTGCAAAATACCTACCTCAAATTCGCGCCGCTTCTCATAAATAGGAATGATCAGTTTGGAAACTTCAGAAATTGTTTCATAGCGCTCTGCTTTCCACAGGCCATCCACACATTGCTCCAGCAGCTCCACCAGGACTTCCTGTGAGAGCAACCAAATGGGTGCTGTTAATATCAGTGAAAGTTAGAAGAGAAAATAGTTTTAACTTCAGATACTTTAACAGGTCCCAGTATAAGTAGTCACAGTTGCATAAGTTTAAACTCTGTGTGTTCCTGGCCTTTACAAAGGTATTCTAAATTGTAGTAAAAAAAAAAAAAAAAGGACAAGTTATTTTTTGAAAGTTCATTCATTCCTAGTAAATCATCAGCATAAAGCCATCAAGTACGTCTTGGTTATTTAGCTACCTCCCCAGGAGAATGCAGGAACTCTGGGAGGGTGTGGAGATGACAGCTCTGGAGGTCACAGAATGACTAATGAGAATTGCCCGAGGAACGTGTGTGCAACAGCAGTGGGATGTGATGCTAAGGGTCTTCAAGACTAGTGTTGATGAATGGGCCGTCGGGCAGCTGGGCTCAGGGCCACCTTGCTCAGCCACATGGTCTACCCAGCACCCTTGTACGGGGATGGAGCAGAAGTTACTGTGAGTCTTTATGACTCACAGGAGGACCCAGACACTTCGCCAGGGCCCTGCTATGGTTTCGGGATTGTTATGCTAATGTGATGTCCTGCAGCACAGTCCTAACTCAAGAGGAATCTAAGCTGACCTCTCACTGGGCAAAGCTTGACCTGCCTTCAGTTCCTCCTTGGCAATTCCATGCTGCGGAGCCCTGCGCTGGCAGAACTAACATTTGCAGAACATGGCAGGCAAAGATTGTGGTGCAGCTTTTTCAGTCTCCGTGCCAGAAAAGCCTTTCAAAGGAACCAAGAACTTACATCAGCTTTACCTGTTTGAATCATACACAGAAAATCCTTCAATGCAGATTTATCTTGGGAAATAAACAGTCCTCCTTACAGATGTCAGTGCACATCTATAATTTGGTAGAGCCCAAGAGAAAAAAGTCTAAAACTAAATCCTAATCAGCTATCCTGTATGTCCTGTAGTCTATACTACAGGACCTCACCTCGCTGTAATGTACATCCATCATCCCACCATCTTCTTTCATTGCACCTTCTTCATCAACGTTGGGAGTGATTTTCCTGAAGGCAGTGCATCCGCTGGGGAAGAGTTCTGTAGCAGCCAAAAGCAAACGGATTAGTGGAATAATGTATCTCAACTGCAGCGTGCTTTAATGGCCAGAAAAGCACTCCAGCTGACGGTGAAGTCCTACAAGCAGCAGAGGACCCGACTTCCCTGTTTGCTACTGGTTTGCTGTATCCGACTGTCACATCAGACCCTCCCCAGCCATTCGCAGTGGGAGTCACTCCCAGTACATATCGCACACCAAGCATAACCGATTGCCCAGTGTGCTATCTAGTCCTGGTCTGAGCCAGACCAGCACTCATTCTGTTCAGTAGTTTCACTTCTCAGCTCGGTCTCGTCTAAGTGACGGCACTTTCTGAAGTTAACATATTTTTGCAGACTGACTGTCTGCTTTGAGAAGTGACAACGCTTGATGTTTACAGTCACTACCAGGGACTGGGATGCAGAAAGGCTCTTGCTTACACCTGCTCCTATGGAGCCCAAAGTCACTGCTAAATCCTGTGTACCACGGTGGGGTGCAGTAATTAAGAGGTCACACCTACGGGAAGGAGCAGACGGCACAGGTGACCCTAAACTGACCGACAAGGTGTTCCATCCCACAGACATCATATTCAGTACAAAGCTGAGGGATCACAAGGATCAAACTCTCTTCTTCAGTGGCCGGTGCCCAAGGAGGACTCTGTTCATTCTGCCTTTGATCCCAGTCCATGCATTCCTGAATCCAGTTCCCGGATCCAGCTCCTGAATCCTGTTCCCATCTGCCACAGAGTCCAGCCTGGGACTTACCCGGTGTCTGCCCACAGCATCAGTGGTGACAGGGACTGATTACCATCAAGGGGTTGGGTTTGGTATTGGTTTTGTATGTATTTAATTTTATTATTCTTATTTTCATTAAAGCAGTTTTCTATTTCTTTTCCAGTCCATCAGTCTCTCTCCCTTGTCCCCCGTCTCTTCCCCTTTGGGAGGGAAGAGGGGTTATTAGAGAGCATCTGTCATTAGCCTAGTGACTGGCCCAGCCCTACCCCTTGACAGACCTGAATGCCATTTTTGACCAACCCAAATGGCTGCAAACAGCTGCAAGTCAGAAGGACAAGGGTGTATCTCTGCATAGACGATGCAGGAAGAAAGCTATGGCTGGATGCTGGAGAGCTGGTAGTAAGTGAACATGACCGTACGCTCCCAGCAGAAGGCACAGTTACATACTCCAAAATGTTGAGTAGCTCAGCATTTACTGAACCCTTTCCAGCCTACGTATATGAACAGAGTACCAGTGACAGAGATAACTCGGTGTATTCACTTGATATTCCTTTGGATTTGTTCCTTTGTGTTTAATAAGTTCTCCTTTACCACCGTTTGTGGAAAGCAGCCTCCAGGGTACAAACAAAGAATTGCCAGCTTTCGATACTCTCCCCTCTACAGACGTGTGAAATGTGTACTCGTATCTGAAAAACGAGTCCCGATTTTTCCCACTGCCAACACCAAGTACAGAATTTGGAGGGATTCCAAGCCCCCTGAGCAAGGCACTGAAGAGCTTTCCAGCCGAGGCAGTGCACGTAATCAACTTTTATGCAGCCTTAACTTGCTGATATGTTAAGTGTTCATTTCAACGATTACTCCCCTTACATGGAAATGAGAAATGAGGTCAATATGTCAACCGTGAAACACCTATTAAAAAAGAAAAAGCCTGCAAAATGGCATTACTTGAGAAAACACATCTGCCCTTCCTTCCTGTTTTGCATTAAACCACAACACTCTCTTTTTTGCTGATCGTTCTTTAGGTATTTGTATAGTTAGGCTATAGTCTCATTTTTTGACTGAATTTTGACTGCATTATTGTGTAGTTTTCTGTATTGCCTGTAGCAACACTTCTGATGAACACATTGGCAGTCAGTTTTTAACACGGGCTTCCCCCGTAAACATATTTCCTAATGTAAAATACAACTGAACATTTAAGGCAAGACATGATGTGTCAGTTCTTATTTCACTCAGCAACACGCCAACATCAGGGTCGAAGACCTGGCCAGCCTAATAAATGCCTGTATACGAACAACTGGATTCCTTTCTTGAAAAGTACTCGTTGACTTCTAGCTTTATCCATTGCATTATTTTTTTTCCTTTTTAGCTTATTTCTAAAATAATCCTTCACCAAATTGAGAGAAACTTGACTTTAAAACGATTCTGATCCCCGCAAACGCCACCACTGCATTGTCTTCTTGTGCCTCCCGAGCAGCACACACTTACTTTTCCGGTGCAGAAACTCTGCAACGAGGGCTGCGACATGGACGTACACCATGGCTGCCTGCAAAGTACAAAGGGAACGTTCAAATGCCATCTGTACGTCTGCCCTGCTGTTCATCGTGCCTTTCATTACATGCAGTACCTCTGAGAAGTCTCCATTTTTCACATGTATCTTGGCCATACTATCCAGCCAGGTTTTCCGGAGCTCTGGGGTACTTGCGTAAGACTTGGCTAAACTGTACTGCAGATCTATCAACATTTCTGGATCTTTTTCGTGTTCTTTCATTTGAGCAGTAGCCATAAGCACTGTACGGATCCTCTTTGTCAAATCTTTTACTTCGGAAGGAAAAGCAGTTGCCTGCCACAAAATAAATCTAATTAGAGGCAAATACAGGAATAACAATTTTGCCAAAGAAAGACTGTCGCTACCCTTTCAGCCAACACTCGATTTGCTGCCAGTCTGAAAATGCTGAGAGTGCAGGAGATATGACAAACTAGCTTCTACTTACTGAACTCACACTTTTACAGCGCACACTATTTCACACGCAATTAGAGGCATTCCAGTCGGGGTGTGCACGGGGCCAGGCTCTCCTGGCCGTGCGCAGGATGCCAGGTTGGCTGCTCCCATGCTAGAGTGAGGCAGGTACTTTGGCATCCTGAGGAGCTGGTGTAGGGCGAGACGGAAGTGCCCTGTGTGTGCAAATGTCCCGGGGTGGAAGCATAACCTGACACTCAGTTAATTCCTGCTAATTATTACCTTCAGGTAACAGAGATACCAGACCCACCCTTGTCATTCCTCTCAAAGCTGGAAGTTCTTGGAAAGCTCTTTGGACAAGCAGCACACTTTGCCAAGTGCAGCCTGAAGAGCAGAGCTCCCTCCTCTTGGCAGGAGCCCTCAGGGATGGAGCGTGACCTGCCTGTGCAGCTGGCCCTGCTGCTGTTGGTGTAATACTTGTTTACCGAGCAAACACAGCCCCCATGAGCTGAGAAATCACAGAATCATTAGCCTTATCCTTAAACGTGATTTCCTTGAGTGTGTCCCCCACTCTTGAATCAGTGGCTGATAGCATATGATGTGATTTAATGTCTCCAACTTACCTTCATAGGCCTGTCACTGTTTGCAAAGTTGTTAATGATGAGCAAGGAGTCCTGAAATCTTGTCCCACCGCTGAGTGCCACATCTGCTATTAACTGGCTCACTGCGATTATTATCTGTTGGGACAGGGTAGGGGCGTTATTTCAACGAGCCCTAACAGTTGTCACAGTTACATAAAGTGCTCAGAGGAAAACATCACAACTTTCTCACAACACAAGCAATGCTGCTGTGGCTTTGCTGTCACATCTCCCAAGGACAAATACTCCCCAGACAACCAAACTTTTGCTGAACAGAATTAACAATATAGCAATTGTAATACAAATCCCTGTTTGTACCTTAGTTACCTTCTCCCATGATTCATTACAACCCCGATGGTATTCATCTGCCCCACAAGGTATCTAAATTTGCTCCAAAAAACCAAATGCTGCAAAATCAGCTCCAGGAAAATTGCTTCTCCTGCCTCAGAAGCAGCTCTTTTTGCTCTCCTTCCACCCCATCTTGGTCAGCTTCTGGGGCAGAGATGTGCCTCGTGTCCATGATTCAAAAAACTCAACAGCCTGGAGTACTTGATGGCAGAGTATTTAACCCAAAGGGCCCTGGGTCAGTCACTGGAAACAGGAATTAGGCAAAGCCTGAAAATCAAGACGATTTTTGTCCATATAACCATGGCAAGACCCTCTGCAGTTACGAGGTAACACTGATATGCCTGTTCATTAAATCTGGGGTGTCCTGCTCTCTAGCTTTTCCCCAGCCACTGACCTGAAGATGCGTTCTCAGAAATGTTCTCCGCTTGGTGAACTCAAAATTATTTCTCATCAAGAGATACAGAAGAGCTGAGGCTTCATTCCTTGTGGAGGACACCTTGGAAGTGCAACATTTCAGGATCTCGTAGCAGAGGGCAGCGCACATGTTCACCCTTCCCTTGAAAAATGCTGAGGGAAACTTCACAAGAGGCATGCAAATATTAGAAAATACACCACTACATTACACCCGCAGGGCTCACATGGGCAGGGGCATCGGGCAACACACCGGGCTCCAGCCTCAGGAAAACTTCTGCCAGTGTTCTGAGCCTGGAAATGTTTGTGGGAAGGAATTCAGGGCCTATTTTTAACCATGTTTCCTACAGCAATGTGAACTTTGCTGTCGTATGGGCTTGTGTATGTTTGTCTATCCCCTTCTCCAACAGCTTTTGGGTTCTTTGGCAAATTCTCATGAGATCGGACAGAAGTTTTATCTTCTTAGAAAAGCCATAAACACCAGCAGCAGCTCAGAGAGGAGAGATCCTGTGGACGTTCCCATCAAAAGCTGCCATCTGGCACATCAGAAAATCTGCCAAGCCCACCCAGAAGTCTGACTCTCGGTGTCTGCACAGCTACTTCTACACATCCCTCCAAAAAAAGCAAATTCGTGTTCACTGCCTCTGGCCAAAAATATTATCAGGAAAAAAAAAAGGGAGAAAAAAAAGAAGCAAATTAACATCGTAATAACACAGGGCTGAAAGGATCATGTATGCGCTCGGGACAGGAGCTATGAAGTGATTGTTGCAATCCTTCTCCCATAGCAAGGTGGGGTCACGCTCAGAACTGAGCTTAGCCCAGAGCTGTCCACAATGACGTGCGATGGGGCGTGCACCGGTGGCACACGGGCACCCAAGAAGATATGGCTGGCACTTGCTCTCAGCTGGCACCACTGCTTGCCTGCAGAATTTTTTCAGACACTTCCAACCCAATGGTAGGAGAAAAGGTTTGCCTGGGAGTCTTGCTGCAGAAGCAGCCCAGGATTCCTCCCTGGGCACTCCCTTCCACACTGCAGCAGCTCTGGGGGAAAACCTGTGCCCTGTGCATACGGAAAGCCTGTCTCCCCACACAGCTCCTTCTGGGGACCCGGCGGCAGCAGATGCCATCACCCTGGTGCCAGGTGCCGGGCTGCAGAGCCCAGGCTGTGTGGCTGCTGAAGGTCCGGCCACACGCTGCCGGCGGCTCTCCCGCTGTCAGGAGAACACGAGCTGGCAAGAGCTGCGAAACGGCACGTGAGGTGAAGAATCTGCGCGTGCTGGAGGAGCGCAGCTCTGATCCAGCCCTAATGTGAAGGACCAAAGCAGGACTCAGCCCAGCCAGCAGCTCCCGCAGAGGCCTTGGCACAAAAGGGACGTGAGGGCAGGGCAGCCACAGGGGCGGGAGGGACGAGCCCAGTGCCCCTCGCGACTGCGTGGGAGCAGTAACGGTGCTGCAGCCTGAGCGCACTAACGGGGAGGGAAAGCACAGCTGGACGTGGGCAGGGGGCACCGCTAACAGCCCGGGAAAAGCCCCCAACTCGGCCGCTGCAGCGAAGGAGCAAGACTCTGCTGCTCCAGTGCTTCTGTGATGCCGCTAACGTGCCCTGCAAGCGTCAACACACGGGGCGACAGGCAGGCACGGAGCGGGCAGCTACGTGGCGTGTCCATCACTCTTCCGTCCATGTGTCCGAGCTGCTCTTTAATGCAGGGCAACCCCCTCCTCTGTGCACGTTTTCCTCCATAATCTCTAATTTCAAGACTATTCCCAAGCACGTACATATGGATTTATCTGTAAGTGATGCTGTGAAACAAAGGATTTCGCTATGAAGAAAACCCGAGTATAAAATATAATCTAGCTTTTGTGGCTTCTTTCCAGCTGGTAAAACAGAGACAGCTCTCTTCCCTAATTCCCAGCACACACGCATGCAAGCCGCATCCTTTCTAAAACCAAAACCAAACATGCAGACAATTATAGAACTTGTTTGTTCTTTGCTTTCTTGCGACATTTCTTTTTTTTTTTAGCCTTCTGTCTATCAAGTAACCAGATTTAATACAGAAAGGAAACTATTTTCAAGACAGATTTTGGGATGCAGAATAAATCTCAGAAGTTTTTTCCCCTCCAGCATCCATTTGCTGTAACCTAGATAAGAGGTGGGTTCCTTTCATTGTCATTATTAGCTACAGAAGGACAGAAAAACGACCAATTGCCCATTCTAGCCGCATCAGAGGTATAACTCACTTTTTGTTTTCTTGAAGTTAAGACTAATTTATAGCTATCAGTATATGCGACCCAAAACAAAGCAATGCAGCTCTCACATTTCAAAATAAACTTCCAGGAAAACATGCCAACCTCGCACTTGTCGTGAAATGCAGTGACAGCCCCGCCCCACACCCTGGCCATTTTACTGTCACTTTGGGTCTTAGAAAGGCCCTTCAGAGAACTTAAAAGGAAGTTTGGGACTCGTGTGGTTATGGAATTTGCAAAGAAAACACTTCCTTATAGATACCATCTGTTGGGCTCATATCTTGCTTTTACAGAAGCAACGTTGTGTCCTGTAATAGGGGAAATATGACAAATTAACTGAAACCAATCTGTCGTATCTTTGAAGACCCACAGTGTCAAATTCAGCATGGACTCAGGCTGGCACAAACCCACTCAAACAACTTCACCGCCCGTCCCGGCAGCAGCTACGAACGCAGCCTGCGCTGCTGTCACTGGCATTTTGGAAAGGGAGGGCAGAACCCCTGAGGGGCTCCAGGTTTTGAAGGCTGAAGGCGAGATCAAACTGAGCAGGTGTGCAGGTTTGGCTTCGCGTTCAAACAACCACAGAAAATTTGCCAGGGAGGCGAGGAAGGTCTCCCATTTGCTGTAGGCACAAAACAAATATTTCTGGCTAAACAAACTTTCAGCAAGTAGGGGAAAGGGACGTGCAGAGAGAGCGTGTCAGAGCGGGGTGCGTGCAGATCTGCAGCAGGCTGGATCTCAAGGCTAAGCAGACCACAGGCAAGCAGGGAACACAGAAGAGAGGCAGAGCAATAAACCTGTACTGGACCTCTGGAGAAGGCATGACTCCTGCCAGTGCCAGCCGCCAATCTGGCAGGCTTTAGGAAGCGCCATGGAAACCCATCTCGCCGGGGAGCGTGCTGTCTGCAGCCAGACAGGGAGCGAGCAGCGCTTCTGCATCTTTGCTTAGCACAGAGCAAAATCCAGCCCTGGACATACTCATACTCGCTCTTAGCTTTGCTGTTGGGTTACAGGAAAACGTACATAGCACAGACTTTTTTCCCGTTTGAAAAACAGTTTAGCAGTCTCTTTCTTAATCAAACTGCTTGGCAACCAGCGCGAGACCTCCTCTGGAAGTACCACTTTGCTGCCTATCGCTCACACACTGTGCTCTGCCTGGCTGCAGCCTCACGTCACGTGCATTTACCTCATTAACAAAGTGTTGCATTCAAGTGATTTGAGAGGTTTTAATTAATTATTTTGCATTTATGATAACCATGCAAATTGGAAGGAGTGGCGTTTGCATGAATATCTGGTCTCAACAATGTACTTAGGAGAAGTGGCAGGTTTTGACAAGCGTCAAGGAAAATGTCAGCAATAGCATCAGTCATTGCTCTGCTGCGGTTAGCTGTGGCTCTGACACTGCTGGAGCTCAGGGGATTGAACAGCCTCGCTGCATACCAGGGTTCACTGAAGAGTCGAAAGAGGTTCACCAGTACTCCCCTCTTTCAAAGGCAGTGAGAGAAGAGCCGGTTGTCAGTACAAGTGTTGCTGAAAAATGGCATTACCAGCAATACTGACAGTTTGGGGCAAAGATTTGGGGCAAGAAGCACTAGCTCTTGGTCTAACAGAGACTAATCTCAGCAGTTTTGTGACCGAGGCAAGTCAGGGCGTTCCTCGCAATTTCTCCTTTGTTTCCTGATACTCAACAAACAATAAATAATTGTTGAAATAGATAACTTAACCTGGGCTGACTTTTAAATCTGTGACGAAGTTGTTTTCTAAAACACATCTCCAAACAGCACAAAATATCAGTGTAAGAGGAGTTTAAGCATACTGGTCTCTTCTGTCATACTTACACGAATTCTCCTGCACTGCTGGAGTCGTGCATTACATACCTTGCTAATGAAAGCTCTCAGAGAGGCAAACACATGCTTCAGAGCTGCTTCTGACTGCCCGTTTTTGAGAAAAGCCAGATGAATATCAAAAACCTTCTTCATAAGTGGATTGTGGCCATCATTGCTTAAAAGCTGCGTCTGGAAAGCAATGAGAGAATTTATTTTGCAGAAATCAATTCTTCAGTCAGATAAGGAACAGGGCCTTCGGTAAAAATATAACGAATAAATGTGACAACCAGTACAAACCTACACTAGCTGGTCAGAGACTATTTCTATAGCAGAGAAACCAAAAAATATTTTACCACTTCCACATCACTAATTCCAAAATCTGACTCAATAAGCTGTAGGCTGTCTGGAGTTATTTTAAATAAAGCGGGCTGTAATCAGTGTCACTATCACACCGTTTTCCCCATTTCTTTTTACTTGTCTCGATGAGCATTTCATTTGCAGCCCAAAACACAGCGAGAAAAAATTTACTATCCCGTCTTTTCAGTGGACAGATCTGCAGCTGTAGTAAGTCAGAGCAATTCCCTCGTCTCCTGCAAAGTGTTAACAGCTCGCACCTTCTGGAGATGCAGCAGTAACGCGGAGTGGCTTGGAGGGCATTAACAGTGCGGTGTCAGCGTTATCCTGCCTGTGCCTGCTGTCGCCCCTGCAGCTCCTGCGCAGGAAGCCTAGCGCATCGTGGCCACCCAGCAGGGGTGGGGATGCCCTGCGTTGTTAGGAGATCAACAGTCCCCTGTCATTGCCAGCCCAGGCGATCCTTGGGCAGGCTGAGATTTGTCTTTTGACATCCTTGTAGCAGGGTAAGTTTAGGATTCACGGTTTTTAACTGAACTCGTTTACTCTGGCAGTAAGAGCAGCACCAGCACTTTTACTGCAGTACAGAGCGCACTGCGGTGTGGTAACGCTGTATGACCATAAAAGCGAAGGGGAAGCCCATCGAGAGGAAGGGAATCCAGCCCATCCTGTGGTTTGAAAATCACATTGTTTTGTGGTTCAGCCATTTTCAAAAAGAGGCAACTGGGAAAGACAAGCAAGTTTTAACTCTTGCATCTAAATCCTGCTGCTGTTGGAAACTTTTAAAGAATTATTTAATGTATGCACCAGGATGGCTTTTTTTGCTCTGTAACAGAAGCAGAGGATATGATGTCCTTTTTCTTCATGTTGTTCATTCCATCTAATAAGGAAGTCTTCACCGTGCTTACTCTGAAATCCAGAGTTGTTCTTGTGACATTATGCAAGAAACACAGCTATGAGCAGGATTCATCCAAACACACGTCGAGGAAGCATTTCAGCATTTTGCTGCCAGCCTGGGCTTCCTCACCACAGAGGCTTTGATTCCTGCAGATGGCCATGACTATCGGGAGTGTGAATCACTATGTGGAGGAGAAGACTTCTGCCAGTGGTGCTGCTCCTGTCTGAACTGGCAACACAGCTGGAACGCCTCAGCCCCAGAGACATCAGCGTACAGCGAATCAAACAAACGTGCTCATCCTTTCTAGACAATTTATAGTAGAAAACAATGGCTGTTCTAAGAACTCTAGACCTTCGCTTCCCTTTCCTCTAGTCCCTCCTTTCTATATGACGTACATTTCCTCTTATTCTATTTTTGTAATGCCTGCACTCATGGCATAACACCCATGTAATTTTCTCTGGTCTTGTAGTTTTGAAGAAATTGCAAGATTGCATAAATGCATAATTATTCTGAGATCCCGGGAAACACTCAGCATTTTGGACAATAAACAAGCTGCAAACAATTTGCTTTTGTAAAGCCTTCCATAATCTGCTGCTCTAGGAGAATGGATCACAAAAATCAACATGCCTACAGAAATACAGCACACTTTTCTACAATACTTTTGATTTCAATGCTCACCTTGAAACTCTGAGTGAAAAAAGAGATGGTGTCCAGGACTGTCAGACACACTTCAGTGGCAATATTGCCCTCCAGTAATGCCTGGTGCACAATGTCTGCTTCTGAGGTGCCTGCATCTGCGGACAGAAAGCAAACAGGAGGAAACAGTGTTCAACACTCCAGCTCCCACAAGATCTCCATGCTGGCATAGATGAGATTCTCCCCTTGCACTTCACTGAGTTTGGGAAATGAGGTGAGAACAGCAAGATCCTGAACTTGCCAGATCTGTTCAGAGAAGCGGTCTCAGCCTAATGCCAGCTGAGAAAACCCTAATGTCAGTATTTCCACGAAATCTCACTGTCTTCAAAGCCAGACAGCGAGCGAGATATCCAGGTTGCACCCGCAGAGGTGAACGGCAAGACATTCAACAGGGCAAAACTCAACCACGAGGAAGAGGCTTAGAGCAGATCCTGGCCCAAGTTTCTGCGCAGGGCAGCTTGCCTGCCTGCCCTGCTCACTACCCAGACGAAGGCATCGCCTGCACACACACTCAGCAAAGGACTTGAGCCAAGATAGACAAGCCACACGAGTCCTAAGTCCCCGGGGGGATTTTTAAGGGGCTGGCTTAAATGTCAATTACACAACTGACACAACTGACACCAATCCAGGAACATTGCAGAGAGGAGCAGAGACCACAGTTTTCTCCAGAGTTTGAATATCCTGAAGCAACAAGTAGCAAGTAGAAAATGGCTACATGCAGTTTTCAGCAAGTTAATACTCCACGGTCCCATCTAGCTCTGCTGTACGTACTGTGGTTGAGGGTGAAGGAGGTCTCCAAGCTGCCCAGGTGCTGGAGCCGCACCTGCATCCCCCCAGCTCTGCTGCGGAGTGCTGGCATCGTCTGGGATTTCCTATCAGCTCCCGTGTGCTTGGATAACCAGGCATCGTGCACCCTGCAAGGGGAAGCGATGACTGTGGGTCTGGACAAGCAGCAGCAGCCATCACTGCAGGATTACACGAGGCACCAGGACAGAGACCTGGCCTCCCTCCAACGCGCTAATCTGGTTTATCCCGAACAATCCCAGTGGGACATCACTGCAGGATTACACGAGGCACCAGGACAGAGACCTGGCCTCCCTCCAACGCGCTAATCTGGTTTATCCCGAACAATCCCAGTGGGACTGATCGGGCTACCCTGGTCTTGCCTGTGCCAGACGGCCCTAGAGCTAAGGAAGCAGCAGTGCTGCTGCTCAGAGAGCAGCGATGCAACTTGCATCTCACCTGCAGACGACTGCGGGGGACACTGCCAAGCTGTGTGGGCAGCCAGGAGCGCCTGGGCCTGGGGATCTCATGCAGGAGCTGGAGGGAAGGGAAGGGGCAGGGTGCTATGACAAGGGGACTCTGCTCCCAGCATGGCGTTGAGCAGAGTCCCAGTCCCGCAGGCTTCCTGCCTGCTTGGGTTTGCCCAGCATCGGTGTGTACCCTCCCTTCCTGCCTCGGCTGTGGCAAGGAGCACGGGGAGGGCTGCCCCAGCCCCAAGGGGAAGAACACAGTACCTGGCAATATTTCTCTTCCCCACGTATCTGAAGTGAAATAAACACACCCTAGAAAGAAAATAAAATATGTATCTGTTAGAGATCCTCCAGCCTACGAACTATCCAGAACATTTAAAATCTACCTCGTCCTTGTCTGCTAACGCACTCCTGGCCTTGAAAGTTTGGGTCTGTGTTTACAAGTCACTTGACCTCACACCCTCAGTTTCCAAGCCCTTTGTCACATCCCTGTCTCCTCACCCATCTGTTCCACCAAACCCGCTGAAAAGCAGAGGTTGTGCCTGTTGCAGCACAAGGCTGTGCCCTGCTCGCCCGCAGGGGGTGGGACACCCTCTGCACAGCCCAGATCGAGCACAAGGCACTGCCACCTCACCATGTCCCCTCACTATACACCGGTTTCTCCTCAGAGGGAGGAAGAGCATTTCATTACAACCTGGCCAGACACCTCTGCTACTGCACAGGACCATGTACACCCTGCAAGGCACACCACGCTCCTGTCTTCTTGGTCGGTGGTGCCTACACAAAGGAACAGTGTCTGAATTACAGCCTCGCGATACTCACTCCAGAAGCACAAGGACATTGATCAGTTCTTGGGGAGAGAATTTGTTCCAGTAAGCTAAAAGAGTATCTGAAAGAAGAAAGAAAACAATGCACTGAGATTAAAAAAAAAAAAAAATTAAAGCAGGACCTTGTAGATCAAAACTGTTGGTGTTGGTCTCTCAAAATTCTGGTTGCCCCACAGTAACCAAAAGCCACCAACCTTCAGAGATCATCTTCACAACGTAGAGGTAGCACATCAGGAGTGTCTGGATCTCAAACTGGTCCAGCCGGCTGCAGTGCGACACACTGCTCCTCGTGGAGCTTCTGCGGACCTAATGGGACACAGATGTGACGTGGAGGCCGGTGGCTCTGCGCACACAGGCTATGCCCAACTGGAAGGTGGGGCAGGACGTCGTATAGCGTGGACACAGCAAATCCAGCACATGCCGGATGTGCCAGCGTTCCTCCTGTCCCCCTACGTGTGCACCCCCACAGCACCATGCTTTGGAGACATCTCATCCTTCGGGGTCGCTGCCCATCCCTTGATCACGGCCTGGGAATCCTGGACACGTGGCCGAACACTTCTCTGCCCAGAGAAAGAACGTCTGGGCAGAGAACGAGGGCTTAACCAGCAGAACGCACGCCAGCCCCGCTTTCACTTCCCCTGCCCTCGGCAGCTCCTGGACGTTGCTGAAGCCAGTTCCCGTCAAACAAAATAGTTCCTATGTGTCACAGTGTAAAGCAAGAACCTAACTGTCTGTTAGAGATGTACACTTCAAGACAAAATGAAAGTTATTGAAAAAACCAAGAAATTTCAGCTTAAAAGAACTCTTTTTTTTTTCCCCACGTGATTTTTGGAAGTGTCTCTTGTTTTTCCTACTACTTAGTGACTTGGGCAAAGGTAAGTGAAATCTTGCTGGTGAGTCAATCTGTGTGGGAGAGCCTTGGGCACTGTGTCATGGGAAATACAACTTCTAAATCTTTACCAGTTTTTTTACTTTCTCTGTGCTTGTCCTAGCCATATCATCTGACAAATGGAAACAATTAAGCTCTAAGCAGGACGTTTCTCTTAAAGCTGTGCCTCACATGTTTGGAGAGTGATCCACAGATCGTATTCGTTGTTTATTCTGGAACCATCTGTAGATGTGAGTCATGATAAAAGAAACTTAAACATTCAGTTTGGAATTGGAGATGCAGTGCTACAGCCAGAACTTTGCCAAATCAGCACGTAACCGTCAAGTCAGCCCATAGCTCACTCTAGGGAATAAAACAGGCGATAAGGAACTTGTCTGCCTCTGTAGGGCAGCATTAAAGCTGTGCTCCTCCACGTGGCATTACTTGCACACGGTGTCGTGGATATTGCATTCCCGAACAGAAAAGTTGTTTTCAGCAATGCTGAAAAACACCCTTTCAAGGACAGGGAAAAGGATGCCTAGCTGTGGGGAGGAGCTGAGCCGCAAGCAGTAATGCTTCCCGCAAACCCCACCAGCAGGGCTGAAGCACATTCTCAGAGCTTTGCTGAACATCAACAGCTGGTAGTCGAGTGTTTGGCTGCACTTGGTCTTGCAGCTCCATGATTCATGTGGAAGAACTTGAAAGGCTCCACCTCTCCTAAGCATGTCAGGACAGAGCCAGCAAGAGCCCAGATAATCTTTGCCTTGCTTGTTGTAAGGGTTAAAGTTTTAAGAGGTGCATCAAAGATTCACACCAACCCAAGACATCTGAAAAGCGCCTTGAGGAAAAGCAGGGGCTGGCTTGCACAAATACTCGATTTCCATGTGTGCAATCTGCCAGCAAGGAGAGTACATCCCGTCTGAACAGTGGGATCAGAGCTGTTTGTGGTGCGACCGCAGCCATCTTCTGCAAATTCTAGGCTGTGGTTATTAGCCTGATTGCCCTACAAACACCTCCCCCTCTCTTAAGTCAGCAGTCACTGGCAGTCACACATCATGGTGCTCTGCCTCCCAGCACCATGCTCTGGGCACTGGCCGGGCTCAGACCCATCCACACACAGGGAGCATGTCTGAGTATGGATAAAAGCACCATGGAAGCAGAGATTTTGCCCACAGATTTTGTCTTTCATCTTTGATAAGTAATTTGTCAACAGCTATTTTCAGCTCAGAGATGTTTGAAGCATACCAGACCCGTGAGTCTGATCTCCTCCGTTAAACATGACTCTGTTTCCAGACAGAGATACTTATAAACTGGGACCTCCTTTTCCCTCCCCCTTACTTAACGCAGCCCACAGATGGGTGCAGTGAGCACTGTTCTTTCTGACCCCAGGTACGTTACATTGTCACTCTGATCCGGGGAACTGGTTGCCCCCTCTGAGTTCAGGGATCCTTTCGAGTCCTCTCGCTTTATTGCATGGCCATTTGGAAGTGCTGCTCCGCAGGCTGGGAAGAAAACAAACCCCGTAATTAACCCCTTCGCACCAGCACCCCTCAGCACATCACAGATGGTGAGTAGAGGATGCAATCTGGGCAGCACAGACAGGGCTTGCCAAAGCCCCCTTTGAAAGCTGATTAATCTGGAAAGGAGAGTTGGGGTGACACCACATCCAGGGAAAAGCACACAAACTCTCAGGCGTCTGACTGTTTCAGGCTTTGGGTAATGGGTTTGGGGGCTGGTAATAGCTCCATTCAAAATAGATGGGCAAGTTAAAGTTTAGAAAAATTAATTTACCTGGATCTTTGTCTGCAATCAGGCTGGATCTATTTGAGGGGGATGCAAAACTGCACATGAATTCATCCCGGGACGCCTGTAAAGCAATACAAGGTTCTTGTGACCAGTGGAAGAAAACACCTATTCTCTTATAGAAGAGAACAATGAAATAAAAAGAGGTAAATTAGAGCATCTTTTAAAACACAGATAAAAAAAAATCCATTTCCTTACTTTCATAACAAGATGACAAACAACTTGAGGAGGAGTACAAAGAATAGAAGAACTTATTAAAGAAAGTTATAGCAGTTTTTTCCTTTCCATTTTTCATAATTCAAGTTGAAGTTTTGAGTTGTTTTTCTCTAATGTCTTTTTTTTCTTGTCATTTTGCCCCGAACAAGGAGGAAAGACTGAACTGCAAGGCTAAGTGTGCCTGGAAACCACACACAACCCTCAGACAGACAGACAACTCCCCAGAAGAGCTGCTGGAGTCTGAGGTGGAGCCCTGTTGCAGCTCATTGCACTTGGAGGGACTTACCCCACCTCACGGCACTACACACACCATGACGAAACACATTAACCGAGAGCAGGCGACAGAGCCCAGACGCTGTACCCAGTGCTACAGACAGAATGAAGTCACAGGAAAGCCAAGTTAAAAGAAATGAGCACATCATGGGGCTGTGGGAGAAGGAAAACACCCTGATTTCTCAAGCTGAGCCTGGCTGCAGGCTGTGGAAGTCTCAGGGGGGTGCGCGGGGAGAGGAGGAGCACAAAGAGGCACCGCTGGGCTTTACTCACAGGGCTGGAGGCGGCGGCGCAGGAGTAGAGTGCCTCCCGGCTGGCCACTCGCTGGAGGTTCTCCAGGAGCAGCCCCAACAGCGGCAGGTACAGCTGGGCTATTTTTGCCTGCTGGTTCTGAAAAAAGAGGGTAAGACGTAGGTGAGAACCGCGGCCTTCAAGAGAGCAAAAAAGGGAAACTCTTGAGCCAATACACACACAGACACACACACAGACAGACACACAGACGCTGTATATGACTGAGGACACGGGTTGGTTTGGCTTCTCATCTCTACTCCCAGAGCTGTATTATCCTGCTAGCAGCAAGCTTGGGGCACTCAGGGATTTTGAGAGCTGAAAGACATTCCCAATCACACAGGACGTGTGACAAGCTAAACCCTGCATTTCCCACCTCTGTATCTGGGACTTCACTCACACAGCTTGATTTTCAAGTGCAACACCCAGGGGCAATGAAACAAAACCATTTTCTCCTCGCCCGGTGATGGCTATTGCTTCCAGTCAGGAATTCGCCATAGCAAATTCTTCTAGTTAAAACAGTTTGTAGGAACAGATTAATTTGCATTAAGTGATAACAGATCAAAAATAGTCTGTTTGACATTTTCTAAATGCAGGGCTCTTTTACATCCAATTAATTTTTGTTAAAAATTTATTATTCTGGACAGGAAGGTTAAAAAAAAAGAAATTTCAGACTTGTGAATCGAATGGCACATTTTGACCAATACAAGAATCTGATCTTTTCTTCTGATTCCATATGAAAAAAGATAAAAGAAATCTTGAAAACGCCCATGGGTTGAGAAAACCCACTGACAGAGCTGGGGTCTCCTTGGCTGGAGCGAGACTGCAGCAACAGATCCTGCCTCGCTCAGCTTGTCCTGCCTGTGATGGGATTTTTTTGCTTGGGGGTCTGGGGACAGCGCAGCAAGCCCACGTTCTGCTCAAACGGGCAGAGAAGGGAGAGCAGAGGAGCTGGCTCTGGTCTGTGCAGAGCATGAACCATGCAAGCTGCCTTGGAGCAGAGACCAGCCCGGTTTCCTAATTACAGGATATTAATGCAGGCTATTAACCAGAGCCCAGGACCAGGAGAACATTGACACTGCTTCAGTCTGTTGAACAGGCGCTTGGCCAACGACACTCTCAAGTTCCTTAATGGCTCAGGAGTTTATTATCTAAACACTCGGCATGAAGAGCGCTGCAGTTATCTCCCTGCATTGCTCCTGTTTCTAGATGATTTCTCAGAGCTATTACTGTTATGCTGCAAAGACCAGTTTCTTACAACAGTTCCCTAAAAAGTAACGAGAATACTCTTGGTGCACCATGCAAGATCTGAAACTCTGACGTGTGTTTTTTCCATAAAATTCAAGAACATGACATTAAAAAGCCAACACAATATGCCTGACCTTGTGCTGGTATCTGTTGTCGAAGGCGTGCTTTATCAAGAGATTTTTTAAGACCGAGATGGCTGTATATCTGATATCGTAGTTGTCCTGCAAGGCAACGGAGACTTCTCGGAGGAGCATGCCCACCAGGAAATGATGCCTGCAATACTCATCAGTTAAACTGTATTCAAGAGTTACATCTGAAAGAAAAAGCAAGAAAATGGTTAAAGGAACTGTTCCGAGGATCTGTTCAGAGCAAGACACAGTGGTCATGTAAGGCACAGCAGTTCACGGGTCCGGTCCATCGCTCTCTCCCCTGCAGTGTGTGATCTTTCAGTACAGCCGGAACTGACTAGTTTTCTCCACCACTGAGTTAAGTCATATCAAAGAACCTGATATCTTCCAGTTCCGGCTAATCATTAATTTCAGCCCTCACCAATTCAGCAGCGGCTAAAAGACAGAATTTGCAGTTTGATGCCTTACAAAGCTTAATGCTCCAAAGAGTAATTTGTAAAGTCAGAGATGGATAAACTGGGGAAAGACAGGATCACCTACTGCCTGGGGGCTGCTTTGCTCCTGCCTGGGTGTTAACCTGTAAAACCCCAAACCACCCAGGCAGCGGAGGTGCCAGCCTCCACGGAGCAGCTATGGAGGGTGGTGATGGGCAGCGGGGACAGCGCGGTTATCCCAGTTGCTCAGCCCTAGCAGCCCCATCTCTGTAGCTTGTTCCACATCCTCCATGAAATCTGCATTCCCTCTCTCCAGGTCAGAGAGCAGAGTAAAGGCAAATACTTCTGCCGGGATGAGGGATGCAAACAAGGACGTGGTGCCAAGTGACTGTTACTGGGCCCTCTAGCAGTTTACACAGCTGGGGTTTGCAGCCCCACTGCAAGGACGGGGGAGCCAGAGCAGGGTTCCAGGCAGATGCTTGCCAAAAACTGTGAGCCTCCCTCAGGTTCCCACCAACAGATATGGAACACAGCTCCTTAAAAGCTGCACTGTGCCAAAAGACAGGCAGCTCAGCACCTAATCACCTTAGTTAACTTAACTCGTACCTTGCACCTCATGCAGATTAAGGCTATATGCTGTGATCAAAGGAGCAGCTGCTACAAGGGTAAGGCATCATTTCTGATGGCACTGACATGCCTGGATGATGCAGCAGAGAAGCAACAGGGAGACAGAGTTCAGTGCAGGGTTGCTCGCGCTGCTGTGAATGACCTTGCCCTGACACCGCTATCTCTGTCAGGCAACTTGTATACCCAATCAGAGCCGTAACAGGCACTGTCCGACTGTTGCTTTAAGCCTCTCAAAGAGATAACCCCAAAGCTGCGCATTCTTCCCCCAAAGGGTACAAATGTTCTGTGCTCAGCTCAGACTTTTTTTTTTTTTAAATCCCACAGGTGTGAAAATTTTTCTGTGGTAAGGCAGGGTGCATGCACAGAGCTTTGAAAACTCCCAGCCAAAGGTTTCCAACAGCTCTGTGACTGCAAAAGACACTTTTAAGTTCGTTGATTCATAAGTAGCATTTACTGGTTTGTGAAAGTCTTATTCAGAGGAAAGAGAAAGCGATCTGGAGCATTATCTAGCTCTCATTGTTAGTCATGTTAGCAGTGCCTGTGTCACACGTCATGGTTATTGCATTAGTTGGATGCAAGCTAACTGATTGGAAGCTGCGTATTTAATTTGACATTAGAGGATTCAGTGATCCCAGTTGGACCTACCTACTGAAGTGAACCGTTCCACAGCAAATGTAAAAAAATCTAATTTGTGTGTAAAAAGAAAAGGGACAAATAAGAAGACATCAAAAACCAACAGGAATAATTAATACTCTAAATCTTGGAGAAACAGGACAGTACATCACGTTTCAGTATTATTTGTAATGGTTACTGCTTAACTCCCAGCTTCTGTCAGTCTCTTGGGTCCTTTGCTATCACAACATTGCAAAAACAATCCTCTGCTGCTGGCCGTGAGGACAGGCTCAGGGGGTTGATCTGGCTGATGAAACACACGTCTCCAAGGTGAGGCAGCCAGGACCTAGACCAGCAGCCAGCCTCTTATTAGTGGAGACATTTCAGAGAATCTGCTCCAGGATGCAGCTCTCCAACTCCACAGGACATGGTCCCAGGGATCCGCTCTGCCTGCAGGCCTGTCTGCACCAGCTTCTGCTGCAGAAGCCCTCTTTATCCACCCGGGGGCTATTCCTCCTTCTCCCAGAAACAGAGCAGGCTGGGCACGTCCCCTCTCTCCTTCCCGATAAGCTGATAAGGAGGTGAGGCACACCAGCATGGTATGTTCTCGGTGATGTGCATATCACACCTCCCCATCTCTGCGCCTGCTGACCCCGGTATCACAGGCCTGTCCATAAAACCAGACAGGTTTGCAATGGAGAAGCATCACTACACGTCTCTGCCACGGCAGGCAAAGCAAGGGCGCCTGAGGACAGGCTGCTCTGCTGACTGAAGATGTATGTGAACCTCAGTTGGTAGGTCCTACTCCCAGTAAAACGGAGGAGGAAAGAGGAGCTGCTCTTCCAGCTTTTCAGTTTAACCATCACAAATGCAAAGGTGACTGTTAACCTAGAGCGAGCATCCTTACGGTATCATGCCACTAACAAGCAACAGGGAGGCACTGCGGTTGCGTTGGTCTCTTGCCCAGCCATTCCTAGCAGTGCACTTTGTTAAACTTTGCCAGGCAAGTAGCCAGACTGATGTAAGTGTAAAAGATTAGCAGCTGGTTCAGAAAGCTCTGAGCAGTAGGAAATAAACCGAAATAAGCGAAATTTCACCGAGAGGCAAACATCCCCTTGTCTCCATCAGAAAAAATCACAGAATCATAAAGCCTCTGGACTTTCACATGGGGGAATCCAAAACCTTATTCTCCTCTCCAGTACTTATTTGGCCAGGCTATTAGTGCCCAAACCTGGCAATCTTTACTGTATTTATCTAGCACAGATGAGAAATTGGGACACCGAGAGAAGGAGGCTACGTCTATAGCAACCTCAGGAGGCCGGTGAGGCACGCTGCTGGGCTCACTGCTGCGGTCCACACCACCACCGGTATCAGAGCTGCAGCCATCCATGCTTGCACAGTGCGTCAGCCGAGCCCCTTACAAACCCCGTCTGCCCTGTGGTGAGCAGCACCAGGACTAAAGGGCTCACGGTGTGACAGTGAGAGCAGCCTGGAAGCATGGTCGTGTCACAGTACATACGCCCCTGGTATACATACATAGCCTTGGTACGCGCTGAAAAGACTGACTGCAAACCATTCTGGAGCTAAATGATGAAACCTGCCAGAAGAGCATCCTTTCCTGAGGTTAACGTAAACCAGACTAACCAGGACACAAATTTCCTTGACACCAAATCGAATTCCATCTGCTCAGAAGCCATCAAGACTAATAAATCCTAGCTCTCTAGCCCGCTCTTGAGAAAGGACGTACCTTGAACTCTTTGCAGCTTGGGTTTGGAAAAGGTCATTGGTAAGTTCAGAGGAATATAGTGCTCGTGATTGCAAATGGTTTGAAGAAATTCAAACTTGTATTCAATCAGCAGCTGAGAGGGAAAAAAAAGACAAATGCAAACTATGTTTTCAGTTTGACTCATTTGCTTTCAATTCAGCGTGTTTGTTGCACAAGGACGGGGGAATTTCAATAGCATTTGGCAAAACTCAGTAACAATTGGCAAGTTTTTGTTTAATGCCTCTAAGTGTCAGTGCTCCCTCTAAGTGTCAGCGCCTGTGGCTGTCACTTGGGACTTCTTTATCGTTTTCATGTCGACTCTTAACTGATCTCTCCTTTAATTCTAACTCTTTACATCGTTTTAAAGCTTAGCTGGGCTCTCGGCCCAGACAAAGAGGTCTCTGACTCCAGAACACTCTGTAGGAACAGTGTCTAACAGGCCTCCAAGAGTCGTATAAAATAATCACTCCAGAGCTTTGACTGATGTAGGTATGTACAAATGTAAACAATCATTAAAGAAACGTACTGCCTACCTTAGGGTCTTTTGGGCTGAATCCAGAAATGTAATCATTTATCAGGTTAAAAACAAACCCTCTGTCCATAAAGGTCAAACAACGCTGGAAAAAAATAGCAACATGTGACCAATCATTAAAACTAAGAGCAATTATCCTAAATCATCCCCATACTACCGCCCTGTCAGCAGCCAGATTTAATCTTGCAGGCTGCTGCTGACTTTCCAAAACATACTTGGTCCCGTTTCTCTGAAATTGTTTGGATGATCTCACTTAAGTCTTCAGTGGACAACAGAAATACTTAAAAGGCGAGCATCTGTATTTCCTCTCGGGTTTTGAGCAGCTGCTAGGCATGGCTGAAAACCCTGGATAACAGATAGAGCATCACAGCCTTTCTCTTGGAAACAGAAGTTTCTCTCCCAGGAAAGCTTATCCCCACCAGAGTTTTCACCACTGAAGAAACCAAAGAGATGATAAAACACAAACACATTTGTTTGCTTGCTGCTTGTTCCTAATTACTAATTGGTTGGGGTTTTTTTCTGACAAAAGCCTGGGAGATGGCAAGGAACTGCTGACCTTCAGGAAGTTAGCCAAGCTGAAGTTGACATTCCTGGACTCTTCAGGGATTTCGTTATAGCGAATGGTCACGTGAGGAATGATGGCAAGCAACAACGAATGCAGGGCGTGCTGGTAGGAGTCGGGGAACCGCTGGCCTCTGGGCAGCTGAAAGCAAAAGCACGTCCTACGCTCAGTGCTGCACACCAGCAGCTGGTGGGAACCGAGCGCAGGTACAAGTTCCCGTTAGCACGTGGGCATGTTGTTTCCTAACAAACACTGGCACAAAGAAAAGTCCTGGCTAGTAACAGAAAAGCAGGCTGCACGAGCCACGGAGGTCTGGAATTTTCAAATTACAATTGAGAGTGAAAAGGGGAAGCATGGAAAAGTGGGAAAAAAAGGAAAGATCTGGTCAGCTGTTCAGCATGTCAGGGGGGTTGTGAATAAAGAATTACATATTTTTCAGAAAAAATTTTGGAAGAGAGTTTGTGATAGCTCTGAAATGTGGCATTAAACAAAGTTATTTTTACCTTGATTTTGTTTTCTTCCAGTAAGTACATTGCCATTGACTTCGCCAGTGCTTCAAAGAAAAACCATGAGTACTAGAATGAACAAAGAATAGCATTATTTTTCTCAGCAGGACTGAACGTGTTTACGTGGGGAAGCAGCAGCACGGGAGGGCTAATTTACACTCAGCTGTATTTTGTAAGCATTGCTGTACTTGCACAGCTAGTTTGGCATGGGTGCCTTTGCTACCTGGGGGCGTCAGTCTTGGAGTGGGAGAAGCTCCACCCCCTCTGCACCCCAATGCACCCTGCGAGGAGCCAACAGAATTTGGGGTGCAAGCCCTGCAAGGACTCAGAGAGGCAGAAACTCAGTCTGCCTTCCTGGAGTCGCCCCTCACGTGTGGCTTGAAGAAAATAGACAAAACTGCAAAACGAAAAGCCCTTTGCTGTGTCCCGCAATGAGCCTTAACAGAGCCAGGGTCTCTGCAAGAATTAATCTCTGTTGTGAAGGGGAGAACCTCAAGGATATGGGTGCAAGTTGCTGCCCTGATAGCTTTGCTCCTACGGTGGGTTTGGATGGTGAAAGCGCAGGGCTTTATACCAGACCCCCTCTTCCTCCCTTCCACCCTCGGTAGCCACATACTGCCAGTACTTCACCTTGAGTAGCTTATTGATGGCTAGAAAATCTGCTGACTGCTTCAAGATCGTGGCCATGGAAAGGACCAGGATTTCATGGGTCATCTTTGCCTGCGTGACACTGGGTTTCTCAGCTCGAAAGACATACTGGAGAAAGAGGAACAGCGTCAGCAGCGTGCCTGCTCCCAGCAGGAGGTTTGGCAGAGCGGTGTGTCATGACTGACCTTTATGAAGGAGCGCAAGTAGTGGTCTAGACCTTCTTCATGGCACTTGGACACGATGTGCAGAAGAACCCTGCGGAGAAATGTGGTTTGCAAGGGCAAGTTACAAGGGCAAGTTCCTCCAGCTCATGGAAGCAGACACTGTCTGCGTCCTATGCTGCTCAACCCCCAAAGCCTCACTGCTGGTACAGCCAGTACTTGCAGGCTGGCACCCCTCACTGCTCCTGTGGCTGCACCGTCCTTGCCACAGCACAGCCCCTCGACAGCACCCAGAGCGGAGGTGGCCAAAGCCCCTTCTCCACTTTGGTGCTGGACCAGGTCTTGCTCAGACCAACTGCCTTCAATGCTTGTGGCTGCCTGCACAGGGAGGTGAGGTGGCGCATTTCTCGGCGGAGGGGAGACGGATGGACACGGACATATCCTATTTTTTGGCCTTGATGCATGCCAGGATTAAAGCCTGCCACTACCTAAATTCAGTGAGCATTAGGTACCTGAACAACGCTCAGGTGTCAGTAAGTAAAACCCCAAACCATTAAGTCAATCTGTCCTGCTCCCCGTTTATCTTTGGCTGTATCTGTGGACCTGTTACAGGGGCAGCAAGCCCACTCGCCCCTCCTGCACACTCCACAGATTCGTACACACTGCACAGCTCACCACGCGCTGAGTCCATCCTCACTGGAAGCCCTTTCCTAATGATAACACCAGTGACAATGAATAACTATACTCCCACATCAAGTCTGCAAAGTGAACACAAAAACTCCACGGAACCTCTGCTGAGAAGCGCAGAAAAATTCTCTGTCGTTGTTATACTCTGATACCTTCCTGCATCCCCTGAATTTATTAATTATGGATTTTATATTAAATTACTGAATTATTTAAAATTACAACATCTACTCCTTGTTAGATGCACTGAAGTCTTTCGGGGCTGTTGCCTCGCAGTTCACTGGGGCCAGGCAGGCCCTGGAGAACATGCCAGCCCTCTGGAAGCACTCCAGGTAGCTGGCGAAGGCAGCAAGAGCCCGGTTTGCCCAGCCAACACTGGGGATTTACATTCCAGTCCCAGCCAGAGGGAACAACTAACTATTGCACATTGTCACAGACCCCACAGGTCAAACCACAGGGAGGAGTTTGCAAGCCGTTTATCAGATAAAAGTGGGTGTTAAATTCCACTCGGAAAGTCTGGATGAGAAAACAGTTGTCCTTAAACAGAAAGCTGTCGACAAAGTGAAAAGCATCAGACCAAGCTTGGAAAAACTCTGTGGAAATACGGGTGGGAGCTGGTCGCCCAGCAGGCAGCCAGGGGCACTCGTTGCCCTGCCCTTGCCCTCTGGCGATGCCAGCGGAGTGGGCGTGCAGTGCTCTGCACAGGAGTCCCC
>NW_010394409.1:42170-42463 GCF_000710305.1 Buceros rhinoceros silvestris
CCCAGTGAGAAGTAGTCCCCAAAATCCGCACCGCACGGCGCAGGACTGCGGCTGCAATGGGCCCCGCATCCCTGGGGGAGCAGGGCTCAGGCCCCGCATCCCTGAGACATCAGGGCTCAGCCTCCAGCCTCCGGGTTCACGGGAGCGAGATGCTTTCGGTACACGGATGCACGTTACCTTCTGGAGTTGGAGGAAGATCTCCGCGCATCCCACACGCGCCCTGGCAGAGCCGCGGGGGGAAGGTGCGTGTTGTAACGCACCGTCAGTTCAGGGGCGTCGCGGCCAGAGCTGGG
>NW_010394410.1:0-244 GCF_000710305.1 Buceros rhinoceros silvestris
TATATAATCTTATATATAAAATCATCTTTTCACATGAGAGAATGGAAAAGCTTATTTTTCTTTGTCAATCAGGGCAGGCTTTTTTCTTTTACCCTCTCCTTTTTGAGGTTCTTCCAGCAAGTTTGCTGTTATCCTTCACACAAAACATCAAAAGTAACATTCAAAGAAAGGAAGCAGCAAAAGATAAATCGTTGAAAATAAAGCCTGCTACTGGAAAATGTGCTTTCAAAGTTTCTGCAAGACT
>NW_010394410.1:357-17814 GCF_000710305.1 Buceros rhinoceros silvestris
CTGTGAAGTCTGTTTTTCCCCAGTGATGCTAGATCGTGAGAAAAAAGGTGTGGGCCAACCTGTCTAGAGATTAATCTTTTTCAAAGCTATTGCATAAAAAGGTATTTTTATGCAATTGTTATTCATGCTTAAAAAGGTAATCCTTTTAGAATCACTATGTAGCTGAGACTGGTATTTTCTTAATGAAGATTTAATTGCAATTTATGTTTACGTATATATATACACAAATATTACTTCAAATAATTTTCTCATTAAAAAATAGTTTTATTTTGTTTTATTTCCTTAAAAAAAATTGAAAAAGAATATTAGTTCCACAGGAGTATCAATACCCCATGAACTGCTTTAATTTTTGTCTTTTGTATGGTACAGTATCCTTGAATTTCATTCTGATGTTAATTTATTTCTTTATTAACACTGAAATTGCATCACCAGCCTAGTGCTCTTTGAATACACCCTGTCACTACTCACAAGGTACATCTGGGAGTGCTATTGTATTCTAGCAGAATTACACTGTCATTTACAGCAGAGGGTAACCCAATTTGTGTTGCAAACACAGTCTGTGGATGCAAAGGATCACTAATCTCATCCTGATATTTTCAGCAGATGAAACTGAATTGACAAAAGATTTTCAAACAGCCATAGTTCTTAGTTTCTCTTTGAGTGGGAATGTGCTTTTTTTATTAAAAAAAAAACCCCAAACAAACCTAAAAAGTTAGCTGGCTGAACTGAAGAAAAAGCCATGTCTTCTTTCAGAGGATTTCTCCTGGCACTGTGTTTTGCCCAACGCTGGTTGAGCTCTCTGGGGCTCTGCGTTTGCAGGGCTGGGCTCCCAGGGGCCTTGCTGCATCTGAGTTTACATCTCTTCTGTGACTAGTCAGAGGCCTGAGCTGGGGAGTTTCAGCCCTTTTCAAAGCTAGTCCTGGCAGAGTTTAACCAAACCCTGCGTCACTGAGATCGGTTACTCCCAGGGGTCGATCTTGCTCAAATTCTACCTTTCACTGACATTTTGACACAAATAGGCAGACAGCCCTTGGCTGGTCTGGAGATAGGAGGACTGAAAAAAAAAAGTGTGAATTCAAATGGCTGTTGATAAATTGCTCTACAAGGCCTTCACTATTAATTTCTGTCAGTAGACAGTAAAATTGCAGTGGCTGCTCAACATTGCTCCAAAAACAACACTTCCTGCAAGGGCGCAGACCACACTATGCTGACAGATTGGAATCAGTCTTGCTCAATTGGTTATTGAGTGTTATCTAAAATTATACAGCTGGTGTTGAACAAGAGTATTGTTCTCACTCCACGTTATGAAGCTAAGCCCTACATAAATAACAAAGAGGGGATCATGCCCATATCTGCTCACCAGAGCAGATGGGCTTTTGTAGCCTGCCTCTGGCAGGATTTGTCTTTTGTGAAAGAATTTCCATACATTTCCTCTTGTGAGTCCTTCCCATTGGTTTTGGCTTTCAGAGCAGGTGACACGACCTATAGGTCTGATTTTGTACGTAAGATTGACTTGGAAGCTGTCAAATGGAGACGGCTGGAAGTACTTTAAGGATACAAGTGCCAAATTCTTTTTATCATATTCTGTGGCCTTTGGATTCCTGAAAAGAAGATATATGCGGTAGAGCTTGAGGGCAAAAAATAGTGTGGTTTGGAAAGCAATGGACAAACAAGAGCCATCCGCATAGCTGGCAGATCCAGACATAGCTGTCACACCTCCCATCACAGACTTCAAACAGAAAACAAGACAATGCAGGTAGGATTGTACTGTCTTCCTGGCCAGGTTTCATGTAAAGAGAAGACCCACCTTGGAAGTTGACAAGTGCACGTGATTGTCAGTGTTTTAGGATGTACATGTGCAAGATTAATGCTGCATAGTCACAAGAACTAATCTACTAAACTATTAAAATAGCACTTACCGTTAAAGTACTTATTAAATAGACAGGATTAAAGAAGTCAAGGATCGAAGTACAAGAGTTCAAAAGCTCACTTGGTAAATCCAAGGAAGATCATTAAACAAAAAGACTACATTTATGCGTAGCATGGTGATTGACTTGGGGTAGTGCAGAAATTCACTAAGTGTCTGAATTATCCTACCTGTACGTTAATTACAGAAAGGTACTGTAATCCATTATTAGCGTTTGCAAAATGAGCCTTCAGATAGAATGTGCTGGATACTAGTAACTGTCAAATGTGGCATTGATACACATCCCTCATTCACTGAGGTTGTTTAAAGTCCTCTCATAAGGGCTGAGATGTCTGTGAAGCCCTTGGAGTCAGAAATAGCTTCACAACACAAGTGCTGTACTCTGACTCAGGAAATTCACCCTGCTGAGGAGCTGTCTGTTAGAAAAAACTCTCAGAAGGGTTAATCCCTCGATTAACTTGGTAGAAGAAGTGCTGGGTCTATACTGCAGCATGTCTGTAGATTTATCCACTTGTGTGATGCTGCCTTGAGAAGCTCTCTCATGCTGCACAGGATGGTGTAGTCATGCACTTAATCTTTTTCTAAGGCTAGGTTAGCATTATGCATCATTTTCAAGCAACAAGCTGTGAATTAGATCATAATTTTGGACATGAACCTGAGTGTTTTATGGGGGATTTGTTCTCTCCAAAATTCCAGCAGTCAGTAGTAGGTTGCTAATTATAAAGGAAACAAATAACCTTCCCTCTTAGCATAAGAGTTTAAGATTTTTTTGGTGGGATTGTAAAAGGAAAAAAAGAACTTGTCGGAGATGGTGCAAGTACGAAAGTCAGTCCGTTAAACAGGCCCATTCTCAACTCTTTCTGTGCGAGCAGTTGGCTTACCCGTGGAGGCGGCTAAAGGCAGGTGATGCAAGTGAAGAAATACAATGGCTGGAAATGTTTGCTAGACTGAAGCATTAGATTAACAGTTGCAAAATGGAACTGACATTCACGTGACTTCTCTTTCCATTATTTTTTAACGGACTTTCCCGCAAGGACTCCTTCATACTGATTCCTGCAGCAGCGCCATTTGGCAATTGCAGTTTAAAAATATTGTGACACGGTGTGAAAATCTTCCAATAACATTCTTGGGAGACATAATTTTGTTTCTTTTCCATGCACCTCTCCCAACTTGTTTCAGGGATAGAGACATTTGTGTGGAAATTCGGCTTACTCTTTAAGGCTCTATTTTCTTAAATATTTTGCCTCCAAAATGCGGAAGCCTCTGTCACATACAAATGAGGTGAATTCACAGTCCAATAGCTATGGCAATTACCAGCATGTACAATTATGTAATTTGCACCTACAATCGTGGTGATTATACAGTTCTGCTGGGCATGTAATTGTTCACATATAGTGAATATGCAATTATGTGGTTGAGTGATACAGTATTCTCCCTTTGGAGTTAACCTTTTCCTGCTGCTTATTGTGCATATAAATTAACACATGTATATTCCTGGTGAGAAAAGAATGTGGTGACTGCTTATATCCTCATGGTTATTTCTTCTAAAAGTTATGAAGTGGTTGAAAATCACGTAATATGGACAAAACTTATATCCTGGATCAATTAAGTTCTGTCATTTCAAGTGAAAACCAGTTAGTGGTAACTTAGAAACTCAAACAACAGTTGCCTTAACTTCAGATAGGCACTTCTAAAGTAAAAAAGAAATATATTATGAAAAAAGATACAGATTATATACCAATGGATTTCTTGTGTTTGTAATCCTGCAGTACAGCAAATTGAAACTTTGGGAACCTTAGTTAGAAAATGTTATTTGTATGAAATAGAAATGTCTGTCACAGAAGCAGTTATTTAAAAAGTAACGTAACAGAAATTAAGTGTGCCTTTTTAAAAGGCACATGAGAGATCCTTGGAAGTTTCCAGTGCCCAAAAAATCAGCCCTGTATTTTACATAATTGCAAAGGTTTTGCTGGGATAATGAGAAAGGATCCTATGTCCAGAAGGAATAGCAAACATACAATGTTTGATTTTACACAAAATCTCTCTTTTGCTCCTGGAAAATGGAAAACATGGAGCAAACTTTCACTGCTATGCTACTGTTCCCTACCGCACTGCTTAAATGCACTAACAAGTAAGGACAATAAAGATACTTTTGTTATGATTTGACTAGATGAAATATGAATTAGATACAAGAAAATGAAAAGAGCTTAGTTTGAAACCATAAAGAGATTCAGTCTTGCTGTTTATTCTTGCTTCTGAAAGATAAATGAGCCAGATAGCATTGCATTTCTCATGCTGTCTGTACAAAAAAGTATGAGAGAGTGGATATGCTTACAGATCTTTAATATTCAGTCTGAATGTGTACCTCTGTGGAATATAAATACATCCAGGTGAGCAGCTGAAATTTGCTACCAAACTTCTGTATGAAAATGGAATTAAAAATGTTCTTTGTGGCCATGATCATGGCAAGCTTATTTCCTTAGTACAGAAACACCAAAATAAGAAACTACAACTAAGACCACTAAAATGCCAGTTGAGAGGTGCTGCCTGACACGCATTCACATCATCTGTCCAGACGATTGGTCCTAACTTTGAGCTCCTAGTTTAAAAAATCGTTGCTTTAATTGACTTTCAGGAGAACAGCTATCTTGCTGGACCTGGAGAATGACATCATATTCTGCTTATCATGCAAGCTTTCTCATTACATCAGGCCTCTCGGCCCTCTCGGAGGATGCAGTCTCAGTTTTGGTGAGCCATGCACTTTGCTCTGCAATAATCTGCATGAAATAAAAACAGTGATAAAAGCATAATTACACCCTAAAACACAGGCGAAAGGAATAATCTTTATGTCAAGAGCCTGAACAGCTACTTTTAAACAGCTCTTTCAGGATTTAATCTCTCCACATAGAAAAAAGAGACACAGAAATCACAGTTTGTAACATCTTATTGCATGGCCCCCAAGCAAAATATCTGATGCCTTTTGGTATGAATTGTAACAGCAAAGAGTCTGATGCGAGGAGGTTCATTGCATCATTTAATTCGTAACAGTCTAAGCTCTTCCTCACTCCCAAAATAAAAAACAATCCAGGAGTCATTTCAGCCTTAGAACCAATATGAACTAAACCCAGATAAGTACACAGAGGCCTTGCATATTATATGCTGTAAAAAGGCGATCAGGTTTGACACCATTATTAGAACTGAAAGTCCAGTTTCTGCAGTGAGCAGGAAAACCGTAATGGGCATATTGGCACGTCTCTGCTACTGCTGTAATTAGGCCAATCAAAATAAATGCTTGCCAAGCTTCCCTGTTTAACAAATGTCATTGCATTGAATCTTCTACTTGCTTTTAGGGTTTTCATCATGATTAAAGAAGGCTAGACTGGAAACAGACTACTTAGACTAACAGTAGTACTGCTTTCAACAATGAGCAGGATGAGGAGGAAGGCAGCCAAGTGAACCTACAAAAAAAGCCGAATTAAAATTGCTTCTTGCACCATTTGATACATTGCAATCCTAATGAAAATGAAAGGGATGCTAACTTTTGCTACTTTATTTGAATTTATTATTCAATTGCATATATGTATTAATTAAATGTATTATTGTACATTACCTTATATAAATATGTATACCTATATATAACCATTAAATATAAATATATTTTGCATATATTTATATTTTGTAATCTTGTATTCTATTGCATGTTCGCAACTGGTCCTTGGTTTCTCTGCTAGGACTGATAACAAACATGTTGTGTTCTTTGTAATGTGCTCCTCTACTAACAAAAATGTGGGCTGATAGAATCTGGTTGCATTGTACAGATCTACTAAATGATAAATTCCTGTACTGAGATCACCTAAAGGCAAAAGCTATTTTAATGTATTATCCACTGTTCAGAAATTTTATCCCTAACAAAGCAGCATGACAAAAGGATTATCATTCAGTCACATCAGATTTTCTCTTTGGAAGTTGTATATCTCTAATCATACCAGAAGCCTATAATTGGAGATGATCTATGAAGTCAGATTTGTATACAGATCAACAAAGAAGCGTGAGGAAAACATGCAGATTGTAATTAAGACTTTCCATTGTACTTAGAAAGCTATTAACATGTTGTGTGTAGGTATATTTATCATGTGTTGTGAGAGACCAAAGCTTCTTGACAAGATGAGGTCCCTATCATAATCAGTATAAACAAGCATTTGGCACAAGGTGGTGAAAAAATGTCACATACTTCCATTTTCCTCTAATTTTAGGCTCAGCAAGGACAAAAGAGGTGAGGAAGTGGCAGGCAGCATATTTACTTTGTTCTAATTTCTTCATTTATAACGGTTTTATCTTTGTTATTTAGGTAAGAGAGGCAGGTCTAAAATTCTTTGGTACCTGGAAAATGAATAGAAGCAAAAGAAAGTCCCCTGTCCCGAGTAAGTTATGGACTAAGATCCTGGAGAAATACATGTAGCTTTTAAGTTAATAGCTTTGAGGATACCTTTCTTACTTGGATGCACAGCACATCATGAATTTTGTATGCATGGCAAGCAGAGGCCTCACACATCTTCATCTACTCCCACATACATTTGTATTTTAACCCTGTTCACTGAGTACTTCCTTTTGAGACTTTTGCAATAACATTGTCTTCTTGCCATACTGTAAAAATTCTTGCAGTTAAATGCCTATCTTCACATGTTTTGATTAATATGGGAGGTGGATCTTCTGTAACACTGGAGAGTTTTGTATTATACCCACCTTCTTTTTCTGTTTTGCAGTTTAACAAACCAAACAAATGGAAAGTCAAACAAAAACTCCTTCATCTCTCCCACAGATCTTTTCCAAATGTATCTCAGGGGAACGACTTGCGTTTTCCAGTCTCTCACCCCTTTCCTGTACTGTCTGCTTATAATCTAACATTTTTCATTAACTGGAAAAGAAGATTAGCTGCTTCTTCAGCTATTCATACCTTCAGCAGTGAATACAATTTATCTTACTTCCTTAGTGAAAATGTAGAGAATTTGACAATTTGCACAGTTATTTGAATATTATTCCCCTCTCACTTAACACTGAACTTTGACAATGAAAGTCCTATTTTCTTATCTCTGCAAAGTCTCTGCAGTTATTTCCAGGACACGGAGGTAACTCTCTACTGAGTCAAGGGGCAGGACTGCAATAAACAGAGGTCCCTTGAAGGTGTTTTGTGAGTGTCAGTGGAAAGAAACAAAGTGTATAGTCACACGCTAAGTAGGACCTTTGATTCAGTATGGCATGAAGCTCCTCCTTGCAGTCCCCCATGTCCTAAAGCAAGGACACTGTGTGATTTCAAAATCATTTCAGCCTTTAATTAAAAAAAAAAAACAAAAATTTCAACCATCAAAATCAGACAGAAATCATGAAAATCATGAACCTGAAAAGGTGTCAAAAACCACAAAGCAAATACTCTCCTCCCCACACCCCACCGCCCCCCACACCTCCCAAAAAAGAATCTTCAACATGCCTTTTTTAACTTCAGGCTTTAAAGCCAATCTCAATATTTTTGAAAGCTTTGGTATAACAGTAGAATGGGTAACTGTCCAGAAGAATACTGTGTTTGGAGATTTCTTACTCTTGATTACATTTCTTAGTGCCATGTTTCTTTACAGTACTTTCTGGGTCATCTCACTGACACTGGCCATGAAAAGCTTTACCATGGTCATATTGTGGTTGTTACTAACATATCCATATGTTTCCTGTTTCTCTTTTCACTTCATTTCAGCTGGTGAGCATCTTACCTGATGCGTAAAACGTGGGTTAATCTGAGAAAAGCAAACTAAAACAGAAGATCAGAGCACCTCAGAAATTATATAGCAACTGGGATCTTCAATGCTTTCGAATTCTAGATTTTCCTATACAGTTCCGAATGCTGCAACAGAACCTGCAGCCTCATTTTTTTTTTTTTATTCAGAAATATCAATGTGATTTTTCAAACAGGGACGTGATCTTTAGTCCTCAGCCAGTGCCTGAATTCTCTTTACAATGATTGATGTGTGGTCGTTTTTTTCGGGTTTTTTTTTTTTTTAATAGGTGTCAATAGAAAAAACACTCGAGATTCTCCTTTTTGCTTTATATGTATACATAACTGTAAAATGAAAAAAAGAAAAGTGGGAATCGGAACGGTAAAGAACTTAAATGTCACTTTGCTTTGTCCCTGCAAGCTGTCTGTGTCAGAGCCTCTCCACCTTCTGGCCCTACTCTCTCTGTTCAAACTTCTACCCTCTGAGTCAGTCTGGATGTGGACGTGAGTCTTCACTTAGCTCATTGCAGAACGGAGGCCCAAATGCCTGAGAGACAAAAGGAAAAATCTTGGCAGATTGCTAACATATCAAGTGTTAATGAATACAGTTCTTTAATTAGAAATGTCTGCCAAACTGAGTAATAGGATCCTTTGAAAATGTGACAGTTTTTAAATGTCTTTTCTTATTAGAGTTTATACTTTTTTGAATTAGAGCTTTTATCAAACTGGCATCAGACTTCAGGAATGACAATAACACTTGAAATACAAATAGACCTTCTTTTGAAATCACTAGCTAAGCTAATATTTTATTGAAATTCTGAGTTTCTGAACTTTATTAGGTTAATAGATAAAATTTAAGAACCTCTTTTTTTCTTTTTTGTTTTCTTTTGCTTTAAAAAAAAATCATAATGAATGTAAGACTGGCTGGAATTTGCTAGCTAATTTTCAGAAACTTTTTGACTTTTTCTTTATTTAATTTCAAATGTAATACCTCCCCAGATGGCAGACTTTGTAATTCATGGCACCAGTTCAAAAAGGTATATGAACTGCCTCTAAACTGCCCGGCATCAAGCATTTACCGGACTTTATAATAATTTTTTTTAATATTAATTAAAACAAGTCCTTTCCTCAGCGTAAAGTTTCAGGAGATGCAGATGGTTTTACTTCTGTGTGTCCTCCTCTATTTTATACCAACCCCCCCCACACCTGCAAACCAGAACAGAATGGTGAAGGCCCAGAGCAGCACAGGTACACTGTATGTCCCTTGAAGTCCTTTAAAGAACCCTGAAAGTGGTGGTTTCTTTCATTCGTGGCCAAACAGTGAGAGACAAACAGGTAAAAAGGCAAGGAGAAAAATACCATTTACTCACTGTAGCAGCAGGAAATCAAGCAAAGAAAATAAACAGGGTTTGAATCCTGGGCCTTTAACCTGCTAGTCGGACAGTTTTCTACAGTTTCATTCTGTGCACATTTGTGTGCTAGTAAATGATGAAGGGGAGGTAGAGGAACTGAAGGCTTGTGGGATCCCTGGGACTCCCACAGCTATGAGCACAGCTGTACAAACACACACAAGCTTTGTGAAGGTAGGGTGGGCAATAGGCTGAAACTGCAGACCCAATCTGACCTATAAATCCTTTGCAAAAGCTCTGCCTGAGAGAATGCCAGAAGTTACGTGTAAATGTTTTGCCCAGCCAATTGTTTTTCGTCCTCTTTATATACATAAAACCTCCAGCATCCTCCTGACTAGATAATTTTGTCAGCAGGCGCTTTGAGTGTCCTATTATATTGCTAATCACCTGGGTGGGGGGAGGGAAGGGGAGGGATCAGTGGGTGGATGAAGGAACTAATAACTCAGACACTCATTCAAATGAATATAGAGTTTTAAAGGATGTGTGATATATCACATAAGTTGACATAGGACTAATGGCTGCAGGAAGTCCATAAAAAAGACAATGCTGCAGCCTGCAGGGTTTGGTTTTTTTTTTGAGGAGAAGGATGATATGAATTGGTCAGATTAGTAATGGGATTAATTATTTTGAATTAGACTGATACAGACTCTCTCTTCTCTTCCTCCCCCCAGCCTCCCACCACAGATCTCCCACTGCTCACTTCCAGATAAGATCTCATGCGAGGACACAGTATCACAACCCTGCAGTGTCCTCAGGGCTCATGGAAAAGCCATACCAGAGCTAGTCCCAAGTAACACCATGCAATGCAAATCACAAAACCATCAGCACCCTTCATGAAGAAAAATAGGGGATCTTTCACAGATTTTTTTTCCCCTTTCCAAACATTTCTGAACTCTGTGTGACCTCTTTTAAGACTGAATGTAACCACCTCTAAATACATAGCAAATTTAGACAGTAGAAAGCAGGGTAGCACATCGCAAAACGAAGGAAGCGAAAGGAAGTAACAAGAAGTGAAACCAACAAAGCTGAAGATGAAAATTAGGCAGCATAAACCAGAGAAAGTTGAAATAAAACATATGGATTGGAATATTAAATGTAGTTTGAACTGTACAACCTGACCCCCATTTTATTCCTCTTCACCATCCTAAAAAAACCAGTTAAGCTACAGGGAGATAATATCACACCTGGGATTTATGAAATAAAATCAATGAGAGCAATGGGAGTAACGTCACTCCTGTAAAGGATCAAAATTCACCAATTACAGGGAGGTGTTAATCCTCATCAGACCTGTTTGCTGCTGTGGCAGCATTTGAAGTAAAGCTGCTCTGGAAGTGTTAGGGGACCAGCTATTCTCACAGTATTTGGAGGAGTAGAAATATTTCCACCCAGCCAGCCTTTTCTAAAAGAAGTTTGAAGAGTAAGAGGGAAAGAAAAAGCTAGGAGAGGGGAGCAGGTCAAGCATCGTATATTGGTTTATTTGTTGGGTGAGAATAAAGAAATCTAGCAAATGTCGAGGGATGGGCTCAAAATTCCCAGCATGAGTTCTGTTGCTAGAGGTTTTCTTCCCATGCCTTTCAACAGCTCTAAACATCCTTGGTGATCTGATCACTGAGTAACTGGAATTGGCTGCCTTTTATGATGCATATTTTTATGCTTTATATCAGAGCTAAAATATTGTTGAATCTCTACTTGCTTTAGATTGTAACTGAATCACATTACCAGATGAGTAGGGGATCCACATCTTCTAAACTGATGTTGCCATGAAGGATTACAAGTGCAGGAAGCTTGCAGGATCAAGACTGACAAGACAAAAAATTGATAGCAAGTCAACCACTCAGGTGTCTGAGGGTTGTATTGTTGAGCCCTTTCTTTTTTCTATCTCCAAAACCAAAATTTGTACTCTTAAATATGGGGAAATTGCCTGGGCTTAACATGATATTTCTCCTTGGGGTAAAACTAGTTAGGCTAATTATGCAGTGAGTCATAAATGCAGATTATGCATTGCAGGGGCATGCACAATCATTCAAAGATTGTTTTACTCTCTCTGGGTTTTAAAGCCACGGGCTTAAACCTTAAAGCTTTGAGAAAGTCCATTTTCTTCCCTTGAGGTGGACCGTTTTCTGCTATCGCACTGAGAAAATTCGTAGGCAAGAGGCGGGATATGAGGGGGGATGACACTGCCAGGGCTGCTAGCAGCATTTGGACCAGCTGCCTGAGATCTTGCTTAGACAAAGTAGGCAGCGAGGCTGTGGTCGTTTTGCCATTGCACCCTGTTTCTGGCTAGGCCCTGTGCCCTGGGTTAGTCCTGCAGACATCACTGTCCTCTAGAACCAGCTACAGTTACATGGAAGGTGAAAGGCAGCGTTGTCTCTACAGAAGCTCCTGAAAGGTGCTTTTTTTGAAGTTTCTGCCAAGCAAAAGGACTCTCGTGTTTTGCATGTACAATGCACAAATTAACAACAGGCTGCTCACAGAGGCCGTGGAGTTCCATGCTTGGAAATATTCAAAACTTAACTGGATGCAGCCCTGAACAAGCTGCTGTAGCTGGCTTTGCTCTGCACCAGGGGCTGGAGGAGGCCATCTCCAGAGGTGCCAGCCAGCCTCAGCCCTGCTGTGAGCCTGTCGCTCCATGAACAGCAGACTGTGTTTGCTGGGGCCCTACATGCTGCAGCATGAGCTACTGAGCTTCAAAAGAAAAAAAGAGTATGAAATCCAGGCTGTTCCTTCTCACTACAGCGGCAGGGTTTCTTCACTGCACTACTTTTTGGCACCATCAGTCAGCTATCCATTATGCCGATGGCCCTGCTCATACTGCAGTTTTCCTGGGGCCAGCAGAAGCTCCCTGCATCGGTAGCCATGAGCTGTGGGGTCAATCCAAACAAGCAGGACTGAGGAAGCCAAAGAGATCACCAGCTATGTCACAGCCTTTTGTTTCAGGTTTTTTTTTTTTTTTTTGCTGTAGAATGACCATGATATGGTCACAAAGCTCAGCAAAATGTAATGATAGCAATTCTTAAATATTTATAATTTTTTTCACTATTTTACTATTTTTCTTTTTGGTCACACAGAAAGTATCCTTTCCAGGAGAACAAACAAGAGAAATTTGTGCAGCATGGACAGCAGATCATGAGGGGCCAACTGCCCTCAGACCTTGATCATACAAGGAAGTTTTGTGTTTACTGAAATACCTTCCTGACTCTAGGCTCTGACCTGTGAGCAACTTCAGCAGATGGCATCCAGGCTATTACAGCTGAAACTCTCTAAAATAACCTAGTAAATATTGTACAGCTAATTCCTTTCAAAATGTGCCAGGTCAAGGGAGGCAAGAAATTAATGACCTATTGCAAATTTCCAGCATAATCTTTTTATGTTATGTGTAATGTTTTACTGAAGTCTTAGCTTTCTGCTGTACTAACAAAATGAAAACACGTGAGGAGGTGTAACTCCATATCATTAAATACAGGGCAAATATTAAATTGTCAGCTGAATTTTCAGTTTCAGGCCTATAATGATGCTTGTACTACCATGACTTCTATTCATCTCTGAAAAGCATTACCAAATGCTGCCTGAAAAAGACATGTTACTTACTGATGGAAATCAGTACTTATTGCTAATCTGAATAAACAAAGCCAAAATGAAACTGGATTAAATTCTTTCTCCATTTACCCTCCTCTGTTTCACCAAAGGTTCAAAGAGTCTATTTTTAATACAAAATAATTTACAGCTGGTGGATCTGAACTTGCACTTCATACCCAAGCCAATGAGATTCCAGAAGACAAATCTGGTTTCTCAGTCAGAGAAAACAAGGAGTAAAATTTTGGTCCATCAAAGCTAATGCAAAAGTCACATTGACTTCTCCAGAACTAGGATTTCATCCAATATATAGGTGAAGCTCTGTTTCAAACTGTGATCAATAGAGCTACAATGATCTTACCTGTAGCCACTGAATATCCTCATAACATGGGATATATATTAGTTACATATTTCATAGTCTTGGTACAGAATACTTAGCTTGTAGGTTGTGGTGCATAGTTCATGCCTAGTGGAAACTGGTTCCAAATACAGACTCCGAGAGCTTAGGTGGAAAATTTCCATTTTATAGCTGTTAGTAATCTTACTCTTTGATCAGTTCTTCTCATTTGAGAGCTTCCCTGTCAAGTAAAAAGCACTTATATGAATATTCATAGTAAACCTAACTGAAACGGATTGAAGATCCTATCACTGGAAAAGTTTGCTGTTTTATCTCAAATAAAAACATAAAAATATGGTTTTTGGCAATGTTTATCCAGTTGTTGTGAAAAGAGAGCTTTTTCTTTTTTCTTTTTTTCTTTTTTCTTTTTTCTTTTTTCTTTTTTCTTTTTTCTTTTTTCTTTTTTCTTTTTTTTCTTTTTTCTTTTTTTCACCCTGAAGCAATCTATAGCACTATAAATCCTACTGATAAGGAATTTAAAATATATATTTTTCTTTCTAAATCATGAAAGTATTTCTTACAAACGAACAACAAAAAAATCATCACTGTTTTGTGATGCTTGTGATGCTTCAGTATGACCCTGACTGGGGATTTTCTCCTGTTTAGTGTTTTTCCATCGCTACTCTGCTACGATCAGATCTATAAACTGGCACGCTTCATTCGTCTTAAGAAACTGACTGAAGACAGGAAGTCATTTTGTTTATAGAAACTATTAGTTAGGCCTCTGGATGTGCTATAAAACCACAGATAGTGAGATGATCATGTTAAAAATACTTTAACATTTTTCAAGGGTCAAGCTTCACATAAGAAGCAGCATTTTTCTTGGGGAACTTTAGCTGGACCAAATCATTCAAATGGTTTTAAGTTCTCTCTGAGATCCATGTCAATGTCTACTTTGATGCCTCACCATGACTAAGCTATATGAGGTCCACAACCATTCTTTAGATGAGTCTGAATGCTAATAAAAGATGGGAATGTAAAATGATGCTTTCAACCAGTAACTCGTTCAGAAAATGTGCTGATAATGTAAGTAAACACAATATACCGTATTAGTGTACTTACACAAGTTTTACCCAAGACTGCCTTTATCAGAGGCATGAGTAACCTGTGTGACCCTTTTATATGTCCCCACATTGTTTTTCCATACCATTTTATAAATATTTTTCCATTACATTAAAAAATGCAGAATGTTTCATTTTAACTGTTAAAGCTTATGAACTGTGTAATGCATGTTAAAATGCAAGTCAAATTCTACCACTGAGTAGGAGAGAATTGGAAGGGACTTAAATATGTTTATTTAATGCTTCTCCTCAGAGATTAACCGTGACCTACTTTTGGGAGCACACTGCTGCCTGCTAAGGTGAAAGAGAGAAAAATCTACTGCAGATGTCTCTTTACCAGTTTACCACATCCATATCTCTATGGAAAACCAGCAGATAAAAACAACAGGTGAAACGTTAGAGGCTTCATTCCCCCTCACTGGGGCATATGAAGTCAAAGAAGGTCCACTGATTTAATATTGCAAACAGATGAGGAAGAAGTGAGATCTCCCAGTTCCTCGTAAAAAGGCTGTGACTGCCTTTTCATAGATCTGACCAGTCATAAAGATGACACTTGTGCAGGCTTGGTACCAAACCCTGCTACCAGCACTGCTACCCGTTTGATACTTACTTATTTTGCCACCTGCAGCTCTGAAGAAGCACCTTCAAGAAAGCTGGGTTTCTGGACTATGAGAACTTATGACAGAGCCTTTCTTAAGGTTTGGCTTCCTTGAAAACGCGTTAAAGGTGGTGCATTGATTTAGCGGAATGCAAACATGGCAGTAAAAAGCTACCACTTGCCCATCAACAATATGAGACAGCCAAAATGCGTCACTTGAGAACTCTAAATATGCTAGGCATATTTTTTGGAATACAACAAATACTTCCTGAAAGACAACTCAGATGTTACGAATTATCGCTGCATTAGCACTGAATAACTCCAGTCATCACTTGGGACCTCACTGCTCCACACTGCACTGATAAGGGAGATCCCCTGTCCCAGGCTTCACCCGGTTTGTAATCCATAGTTTAAAAGAAATGTTATAAAGGAAAAGAATAGGATACATTTATGAAAAATTTCAGCTCCCACTTTGTCTCTGATGATAGAAGTTCTGGGCTGGCACTCATGTCAAATGGAGGCATTAGTTTGAGTATCCTTGGTTATGACACTAGTGTTAGTCCAAAGAAAAATAAGAACACTCCAGCTGATTGCCATATTTCTGATCAACTGTTAACAGTAAAATTAGTAAGCCCAGAATTATTTTTGAAAGCAACCTTTGACCAACTGACTCACAGTATTTCCAACTGCTGCTCCAAGATACTTTTAATGGGCTTTTCCACTCTGTTTCAAAGTGTTAAGCTATCTGTTACTATTTATTGGCAGCTTTTAAAAGTACTCCATGTGCATAGGCAAAGATTACAGCGTAAATTAATATTTCTTATGCGTTTACTCTGCTGTTTAAATGGCACAATCTTTATGTCAGCCAGACTATTTATGAAGTACTTTGCTCAAAATAGCTTAGGGATGATAGTTTATATTCCTACGTAATGAGTTAAGGACTTAAAACCTGACTGAAACAGCAACCAGTCTCTTCAGTTATTTAGGCTGCAAACACGGTGATCTCATGGTCTTCCCCATCAAGCATAAGGTTTTGAATATCTGGATAAGAGATAAAGTATTTGAAAAGCTGATCTAGGCATAGGGGGAAGAAATCAGGAAGATAATGCATAAATTTAACATCTGGACTCCTCATTTGGAATAATGCTTTCTGATGCATCAGAGAATAGAGTAATATTTTCTGGAACTGCTGGTAACACGAGTGCCAAGAGGCAATTCCCCTGTGTTTAATTTTTTAATATGGTCATTCATTATTAAAAAACACACACTGATCCATTGCCTAAAATTAAGTGTGAAGAGTCAAATTGAGTGCATCTAAACAGGAGCACTCATTTCCCATCAAATAGGAGACTTGCAAAACAGCTTTTGGGGCAGCATGGCCCTCTGGAGCTCAGCATCAGTGCAGCTGCGCAGCGCAGACTACACCAGCCCACCAAGCCTTGCCTCTCAATGCCCTGGCAGTGGCTTGGTGTCGCCAATAGAGTTCACCTGAAAATAAGGATGACTCCAGCTGCAGATATGTGCATGAGTTCCTAGATTTAACATTTCTTTGCCTAAATTCTCTACCCGGATTTGGGGTGAAGGTTGGTGGGCTTGGGGTTTATTTTGGGGGGGAAGAGCCCTCTTGATGGGATGAGATGGATTTTAGGGCATTTATATAATACTGTTTCAGTATGGCAAAAAATCTGGCCAATGTCACCCAAGTGTAGGTATCTCTGAGCCAAAACTCTACTGAGCAGACACAAGAAGTAGTGCAAGTCTTTTTTCCCAATGCTCATTAAACCACAGCAAAATTCTTTTCAAATGCGGTGTTTTGATTTATTTCAACAACAACAGGACGGTTGCGTTGCAGCACACTTGCCACAGTGCCCAGTTACTCTTTCGTCACTTGAGACTCAACAGTTCAGTTCGGTTCTTTCATTTTGCATTTGCTCCCTCTCACATGCATGTTTAAACACGGTCAGAACTGTACTTGTGATCCAAGGATCATAGGAAACAAAATGTTCTAGACCATTCCCTTCACTGCCCTTTAGATTTTAGAAGTGGGAGTTTTCATGTGTTTTACTTCTGCAAAGTACGAGATCTTGAATGAGAGCAGAATTGCATGTTCCTGCATTTTGCAGAACATGTAGGAGACACTTAGTCCAGAACAAACTTCTATTTTACTTTTATTTTGTGTATTTCTTTACATCTGTTTGCCTAATCCCCTCCTCCGAACCCCAGCGCTCTCTAAGAAATAAAAGAATTTCGTTACAAAAAATCAGACGGTTCAATATCTGCACTGTGATACAGAACAGCAAGAGAAATCTAAGTCATCATCAGTATGCCAGACTTGCAAAATAGCAGGGCAAAAGTGCTCAGACAACGCGATGAAATAGCCATGCACTGTATTAAAGAGGAAGAACAAGGCTCTTAACCAATTGTTTTTTCCTTGGTGGAGTTAGTCATACCATACACCGACTCCTGGACATACTCCCCCACGCTGTGCCTATGTGCTGAGCTCTGCTGCTGCCCTGGAGTGTGAAGGCAGGACTGGTACCAGGGATCCTGCTGACCATGGAGTGGGTGTCCACCAGAAACCGTAAGCAGTCAAAGACGGAAGAGGAACTTTTCCAGACCACAGCTACTTTCAGCCCGGGGGATTTTCCAATGATGATTCAGTGTGTCTTTTTGAAATTCCCACCATGCATCCAAGTGATCTAAACCTTACTGTCCTGGTTTGAGCTAAAAC
>NW_010394411.1:0-332 GCF_000710305.1 Buceros rhinoceros silvestris
CCTGGAGGGTGGGTGCCCGCGATCACGGTGCCGTGACGCTGACCTCTGGGGTCTGAAGGGATCCGTCTGGGGGGGCCCTGGGACTGCAGCTGCCTGCCCTGCTGGCTGCGTCAGTGGGACGGAGGCAGTGGCAGCAGCTAAAAGCCCATCCTCTCCTCTCCAGGAGTCTTACCCAGCTGTTCCCCCCATCTGGTCTGTGGAGTCGGACGATCCGAACCTGGCAGCTATCCTGGAGAGGCTGGTGGAAGTCAGGAAAGGAAACACGCTGGTGAGCGGGTGCTGCCGGGGGAGGGGGGAGCCGGCAAGGGGCTGGCTGGTCTTGGAGGGGTGCA
>NW_010394411.1:546-939 GCF_000710305.1 Buceros rhinoceros silvestris
TCCCCCCGTGTCCGTCGCTTGTTTGCGAGGGAAGGTGTCTCGGTGCTGAGGACAGCCGAGGCTTGGCTGTGGGTCTCTGCTTCTCTGACACTCATCTGGTCTCTGGGCAGCTTTTGCAGCACCTGAAGCGAATTATCTCTGACCTGTGCAAACTCTACAACCTCCCCCAACATCCAGATGTTGAGATGCTGGACCAGCCTCTGCCGGCGGAACAGGTGAGTGCTCGGGAGGAGACTCCCGGGCTCCTCAAACGGCTCCCTGCAGCTGGAGTCAGAGGCTGAGGTGTCCTCGCCCCCAGGGAGCGCTGCGGGAGGGTGCTGCTGCCCTCGCCGAGGCGGGGATTCCTGTCCGGGGCAATGCCAGCGGCTCCCTTGGCCTCGGTGTGGTGTCACT
>NW_010394411.1:1080-1374 GCF_000710305.1 Buceros rhinoceros silvestris
GGGTTGGTGTCACTGCGCCGGCAGTTTCCTGGGAGGGTTCTGGGCTTTGTTCTGCCTTTAACCCAGCTCTGCTGGGAAATCCCAGGTGCACTTTGCCTCAGTCGCGCCTGGGACGGTGGGAGAGGTGGCCCCAGGAAGGTGACAGTTCGATCTGAGTCCTTTTGTCCCCACAGAGCACGCAGGAAGAGGTGTCCTCTGAAGAGGAAGATGAAGAGATGCCAGAGGTAGGTGCCACCTTGCCAGACAGGGAAGCAACTGGAGAGCTGAGCACGGGGAGGTGCCCGCTGCCAGCTG
>NW_010394412.1:0-264 GCF_000710305.1 Buceros rhinoceros silvestris
GCGGGCGGGGTTTAATGAGGGGCTGCTCGTGGGGGTTAATTAGGGCTGTTAATGAGCGCTAATTAGAGGAAGAGGAACGTTAATTAAGAGCATTAATACACAATTGGGAGCTTAATTAGTGTTAATTAGGCACTACTAGTGTTAATTGGGCACTAATTGGCAGCATCGTGGGTAATTCCGGTTAAGTGGGGGTTAATTGGGGCTTAATTAGCGGCACCTTGTGGCTGATTGGGCAGGGGTTGGGGTTAATGGGGGTAATTAATG
>NW_010394412.1:433-1261 GCF_000710305.1 Buceros rhinoceros silvestris
TGTTGTTGGGGGATTTTAATTGGTGTTAACTAGGAACTAATTAATTGATCTTTTGGGGGCTGATTAGACCCTAATTAGAACTGATTAGAGCGTAATTGGGGCTAAGTAGGGTCTGAGAGAGCTAGTTAAGACTAATTAGAGTCTGATGAGATCTAATTATAATCTGTTTTGGGGCTAATTAGAGTGTAACGGGGACTAATTTGGGCTTAATGAGCGTGATTAGGGTCTAATGGGGTTAATTGGGGTCTAAGGGAGCTAATTAGAAGCTAGTTGGGGCTAATTAGAGACTCATGGGGGCTAATCAGAACCTAATTAGAGTGTAATTGGCGCTAATTAGGACCTAATTGTGAGCAATGAGAACCTATTTGGGGCTAATTGGGGTCTAATTGGGTTAATTGGGGTCTAATGGGGTTAATTAGGGTCTAAGAGCTAATTAGAACCTGATTTGGGCTAATTAGAGCATAATGGGGGCTGATCAAGGCCTAATTGGGGCTAATTGGCATTTGATTGGAGCTAATTAGGGTTTTAATTGTGACTGAATAGAACCTATTTGGGGCTAATTAGGGTCTAATGGGGCTAATTAGGGTTTAAGGGAGCTAATGAGAATCTAATTAGGGTTAATTAGAGTCGAATGTGGCAATCAAGGCCTAAGTGGGATTAATTAGAGTCTAATTGGAGCTAATTAGGGTCTGATGGGGTAATTAGGGGTTAATTAGGAGCTGACGGGGGCTAATCAGGGCTAATTAGCGGCTGCTGTTAATGAGTCGGGCCCCCGCAGGGTCGTCAGCGCTAACGAGCCCCATGGCCAAGCGCCGCGTCAGCTTCCGG
>NW_010394413.1:0-1478 GCF_000710305.1 Buceros rhinoceros silvestris
TTGAGGAGTGGATACCTTGGACCCTCAACCCATAACACTCAGTAAAGCACTTCTGCAAAGCAAAAGCTCAAATAAACGAGTTGGCGCTAATTCGTCAAGGCACCATCTAAGGAGCAGAATCTGCTGTTACTGCTCTCGTAGAATTGATTATTTTAGACAGACGTAAAAATGTGCTGCTTTTTTCTCACCCTGTCTTAGGATTTCCGAACTTTTAATATAGGGGATTGACCTCCATTCTTAAAAGTAATTTGTTCTTAGCACTCACATTCATGTCAGTAACAAACCCCAGTCAGCACCGGGTCATCAGAAGGCATTTCAGGCTGTGGCGCACAGAAAAGGCTCGTTAGATGGCTGAGCAAAGTTAGCTGTTACTTCAAAATAACTGATGCAGTGATTCAAGACCACCACAGTTTGCAGCATTTTGCTGTGTAGTAGTAAGTTGAAGAACAGTTCTGGCTAATACATGATCTAACTTGAACTGCTTGCTTTTAAAACAGGTGTACTAGCATCTGGAGAAATGCCAGACTGGGTTCTAGCTCTGCACGGGCTAGCTTCAAGCCAGCGTGTGTTCACTGTAGTACAACCACCATAACGACTCCTAGTTATACCACTGCTGCTTTGTGTTTGAGAAATCTCTTAACATTTAATTAAAATCCTGCCACTGTGAGGTATTTAAGGATTTTAAAATTTTCATCTGGATGTGCATTGGACAAAAGTGGCTGAAGAGGCAATCATTGTAGCACTAGTAACATCACCGGTTTGTTATAGACTTGACATTGAGCATCGTGGTGAATCGCTGTCATTAACAACTGGTATTTGTGTTTGGAACTAAAGTGATACCCACCTGGCAGGCAGTGACCTCTCATTTGTAATGCTCCAAGTGTCTCCCAGAGGTCTTGCTACTGACAGTAAATAAAAAATGTAAAAAAAAAAAAGAAGTTACAGGTTACATACATTCCATCCATGAAAGTACTTTCAGGTCTTACTGATACAGGACGTGCAACAGTAACTAAAAAAACTTCATCGTACTACAAATGAATGGAATACGGAGAATCTTCCCACGGCTCCCTAAAGAGAAAATCATTTCAGTGATCACTTGCAGTGAAAGAATGTCAGTTACCTGCGGCTTGATTAGCACAGGCAGTTAGCTTCCGGGGAATTTTAATAACCGTATCGGTACCCTTTTGCTGTGTGTATTTATAACTTGGGCAGGATTTGAAAGTGACGGCACTAGTGAGCAGTCAGTTGATGTTCAGATGCCTTAATTTTATGAGAGAACACGAAACATAATCCAGATTTCTTAGTTGCTCGGCACGTAACACGACTTTACTGAGGTTCCAGAACCAAACACAGAGGTATATTCCGTAGCTTTGCTACTGTGTCCTTTGCTCCGCGGTTCAGACACGCACACGGCCGCCGCGGCAGCTTCCCTGGCAGCAGCGCCTGCAGAAAACACCGTGTCCGCAGGGCACACGTGG
>NW_010394414.1:0-385 GCF_000710305.1 Buceros rhinoceros silvestris
GAAGCGGGTTGGTGGACTTGGGGCAATGGGGCTGGGGAGATGAGCTGGAGTCATGGATTGAGGTGGTGGAGCTGATGCAATGGTACATGCAGACAAGTCCGTGCCAGGGTGAGGAGATGCCTGGGCCCCGATCTGGAGCTGCAGCTGGTGAAAGGGAAAGACAGAGTGGGAAGAGCTGGGTGCTGAGCAGGGGGAGCCTCGTCTGGGACCTGTGGGGACTGTTGCACCTATCCTACATGGGTCCCATGGTCCCTCCAGTCACCGGCCCGGGACCCAGCCAGTCTGTCAGCCCTCACCCTGCCGGCATGTGCAGCACTCTTGTTCCCTGGGTGCTGCCACAGCACCCACCGGTTGCGCCCGCCGTGTCTCTGGGATTCCCGTCACC
>NW_010394414.1:527-762 GCF_000710305.1 Buceros rhinoceros silvestris
GATTCCCGTCACATCCCCCGGCCCCGGAGCTAATGACTCATCCCCAGCACGGCCATTTGTTTGTGCTGGTTGCAGACAGACTAATGTTTTTAATGGCACGTAATCATTTTTCAGAAGTCATTTGATGCTACTAATCATGGCTGTGATATGCCACGACGGGAAGTGTAATGACATGCTGAACAGGAGAAACGGCATGCGGATACTCCGGCCCTTCCGCCGCAAACCCTATTTTTCC
>NW_010394414.1:836-1759 GCF_000710305.1 Buceros rhinoceros silvestris
GCTCTTCCCGCCGTAATCTCTATTTTACCACCTCGCTCTGCCTAATGATACTTAGAGCTGTTAATAAATGACTGCTTAGGCACTTTCTTCCTTCCTTCAGCAGGCGATAAAATAATTTTGGATTAAAATAGAGGGACGGGAAGGGGAAGCGGTGGCTGAAGCGTTTCCCTGGCCGCGGGAAGCGAGCAGCGCTGGGGCTTGTATGGTGGCGGGTGGGTTAGAAGGCAGCTTTCCCCGCTCGTAACTTTTTAGCCTCTTGGTTAAATTAACAAGTGTTAAAAAAACCCTAAAATAAAACTTTTTTTAATGAAATTTTATCGCTGCAGTAAGAGAATCCTCCTGGCCCAGCGCCCAATGTCTTCAGGAAGAATTAACGTGCAGCTCCTCATGCTCTGACTCATTTTATCACTTACTTAAAGGGATGCTGGCAATTTTTTACAAAAATATGCTTTCTCTTAAACAACTCCTTCCCTTCCCTGGTTTGCTGAAGGCCAGCAAACAGGGAATGAACTCGGAGCATCGCGCGTGGCCTTTGCACCAGCAGCTCGCTTCCTTGGCTGTTCTCTGACACCTGCTGGATGCCACCATGGTGGGAAGACCCTGGGTTCAAGGAGGGTCCCGCAGCTCTGAGCTGTGGAGGAAGAGGAGGAGGATGGGGATGGAGGAGTGTTGCCCACCAGGACACCTCCACGGGCCCTGGGTGCAGGGCTGTGGGTACAGCACCCTGTTTCCCCCCACCGGCTGCTGTGGAGGGAGCGTGGCTCCTCCCTCCCCACTGACGCCAGGTCTCTGCCCGTCTCTGCCCAGACTTGTGAGGAAGAAAAATTGCCTTCAGTTACGTTTTTAACCTGTGCGTAATCAACCACCGGGCTCTCAGGAGAACGCAGTGCAGCCTTCCTGCTGGGAAGCCCGGCGCCTGCGGC
>NW_010394415.1:0-292 GCF_000710305.1 Buceros rhinoceros silvestris
CGTGGCGAATCCCGCGCGCGGGACGGGGAGCTGCCGCTGTGGGGCTGCATGCTGGATCCCGGGGGAGATGTCCCACCCGTGTAACCCTGGGCTGGAAAGTTGTGGCTGACGGAGGGATGGGTAGAGTGGCCTCATGCGCCAGCTTGGGATGGGACATGCATCCACCTTCCCTTGGACTTGCTCCCACTGACAGTTCGCTGTGGTCAGGATCTGGCCCACGGCGAGGGACTCGAGCTCTACCAGAGCAATGAGCCCCCAGGGGACTGGGACCACTGTCAGCCATGGGGGCAAA
>NW_010394415.1:647-935 GCF_000710305.1 Buceros rhinoceros silvestris
GGTTGGGTTTGGGGTGCGCTGGGACCTCGGAAACTTCTGCTGGGAGGGAGGGGAGGGGAAGCGCTCAAAGGGAAAAAGGCAGAGCAGCTGCCTGGTGGCTGTGCAGGCAGGGGTACAGGCAGGGGTGCAGGCAGGGGCGAGAAGAGCCCACCCTGGTCCTCCGCCTGCTTCCCAGTGTGGGTTTATCTGCCCTGTCCATTAGTGCCCCTCGCACCCTGAGCACCCCACGGGGGTTGAGTGGGTGCTGTGGCGGGGGGACAAGCACTAACCCAAGGGCCCCCCCAGCTT
>NW_010394416.1:0-1247 GCF_000710305.1 Buceros rhinoceros silvestris
CACCACGATATCTGCCTTGTTGGCCTTTCCCATGATTCTTACCCGTAAACACTCTACACCGTCTTCACTATCATTAAGCTCTAGACAAGCAAAACACTCCCTAAAATACAGCGCTACCCCACCACCTCTCATTCCTTGCCTATCTCTTCTGAAGAGTTTTCAGCTATCCCATGCAGCACTCCAGTTGTGCAAGTCATCCCATCATGTTTCTGTGATGGCAACTATATCACAGTTTTCCAGCTTTACAATGTCATCCCACTGAGCTATCCATACTGCCACCTCTTTGTGGGGAAGAAGCCTAATTCCTGCCTGACCATTCCCAGGGGCTTCTGTGGTTTCTAACACATAAATAACACTTGCGTCTTTGCTGACGCAGGGATCTCCATCTTCTGCCTCCACTGAGATGACAGACCAAATAACCTTGCTAGCACACTGCCCTTAAACATTGATGCAGCACCCCAGGTTTATTTCTTTTTTTTTTTTTTTAAAAAGGAGGAAGTTGACACAAAACACCATTACATTAAAAGGACCCAAATTTTATATAAATTAAATTCTTTCAAGGAACAATTAAACATAACAAACCATTGATTACACGAATAGTTAAGAAAACAGTATAAGGAGGAAGTTGACACAAAACACCATTACATTAAAAGGACCCAAATTTTATATAAATTAAATTCTTTCAAGGAACAATTAAACATAACAAACCATTGATTACACGAATAGTTAAGAAAACAGTATGTACCTTGCAGGAAACTCTCATGCCAGCTGACAAACTGGGAAAAAAGCAAAACAGCTAATGTTTCTCCAGATGGACTCCATTGTGCTGGTGTTCTGTTTGCAGCAAAATCACATTGGATGAAAAAAATGAAAGAGCAAACTCCGAGCTTCTATAGCCAAAGAAAACTGCAGTGTTTCAGAATTAACACTAGATAAAAATTAATTTTTACATTTCTTTAGTCATACTGGAAGGGAGATAGCACCCTTCTACATGTAAGCATAGTGAGCGACATGCTTTCTGTATCCAATGAACTGAAGAGCATAGAAAACAGTCTGATCATCTCATCTTTTTTCTTTTTTTTTAATAAGAAAACAATAACTTGTTTAATTTCAAAATAAATTTAAAAAAATAAAAAGCACAACCTCCGCTTATCTACATGGTTGTTCATAGCCAGGTTGATGCCTTCTTTTTAGCTATTCTTTATATATGCTTTATCCTAATGTCCTGGGTTCAACATGGAGGAACC
>NW_010394417.1:0-233 GCF_000710305.1 Buceros rhinoceros silvestris
TTGGCCGCGTTTTTGCATGGGCCAAGCACCGTGTCGGTTCATCGTCCCTCTCCGCCTTCGCAGTGACTTCCCCGGAGCCTTTTCATCCGCCTTCAGGCGACACCCACAAGCCAGATGCTTATTTCTACCCTTCCTGTACCTCACAGCTGGTGACCCGCAAATCTGGGTCCTCTCTGGGCACTGGCAGCCACCGACATCTATGAGAAAGCCGCAAAATTCCCCCCCGGCCCCGT
>NW_010394417.1:315-622 GCF_000710305.1 Buceros rhinoceros silvestris
CGCAAATCTGGGTCCTCTCTGGCCACTGCCAGCCCCCAACATCTATGAGAAAGCCGCAAAATCCCCTCCCGGTCCCGTTTGGAAGGGATAAAGAGGATTTTTATTGGGTTTATTCCCTGGGGGAGGCCGGATGGATGCAGGAGAGGCAGCCGATGGAGGGGCGAAGCCGGCCCTTGCGGGTTGCTCGGGCGGCTCGTCAGGAAACCCGAAGCTTTGTCAGCTCTTCCGTTGCGACGAGCACGTTTTCGGAGGCGAGTTTCTCTTCTGCTTTCTGCAGGCAGAGCCGGAGCCGCGCGGCCAGGCCGGC
>NW_010394417.1:803-2548 GCF_000710305.1 Buceros rhinoceros silvestris
GGCCTCTTCCGTGGCGTGAAGCGCGACGCCGACCAGTTTTGCTGCCACACAGGGCTCAGTCGCTGCGGGGGGATGCAGCGGGGGACGCTGCGGTGCTGGGGCGGGCACGGGTCTGTCCTCCGACACCGGCTTTACCGCACGCCCTCGGTTGAGCCATTTGTCCGCAGGGATGGCGTCGCAGGGGTTGGGGTTTTTTGGCAGGAAAATGGGTTTGTTTCCCAGGAGATGGGGAGGAAGCGCGTGGCAATGCCGGAGGTGGGAGAAAACAGCAGGTTGGGAGTCAACTGCTCTTTTCTCCCCCCGTTTTCTCGAGAGAAGGGAGGGGAGACGCCGGGAAAGCGCAAGGAGGGTTTGCACAACCCCCTGAGGAAAAGCACAACCCTTTCTCGACGCTCAAGCCTGCCCTTCGTGGCACTCCCAGGGCTGGTTCCCACAGCGCCCCGAGCCTGCGAGCGGCCCTGGGGGCTTCACCCTCAACCCCGTTTGAATTCCACTTCGTAGCGTCCCAAAACCGCTCTCGTGCTTTGAGCGGGGGCTGCTCCCTGGGTGGGGTTTTGGGGGGGTTTCCAGGTGTTGGCACGGGAGCGATGGAGATGGAGGGATGAAGGATGGAGGAACCAGCCCAGCATCTCCCGCTGCCTGCAGAGCCCTTGGGCCTCGGGACAGCGCGGGGAAGCATCAAGCCAGATCCAGATTCGTGTCTGGAGCTTCGAGACCAAACCCTGGTGAAGTGAACGGAGAAAAGGAGCGAATCCTCCTGACGGCCCTCCCGCCTCCAGGGCTGGCGGCGCCGGGGTGGGGCGGGGATGCTCGAAATGCAAATGTTGCCGTCAGCGTAGCTCGGCGGTATTAAATTTTCAGTGCATTTACACCACTTCTCCCCTTACCTGATTTCCCCTCCCTCCCCTTGGGTTTTCCTGCAGGAGCTGCATCAAACTTCACCCGCGGCTGCACCCACCGGCGCCTTTTCCCACAGCCAAATCCAAATCCAAGCTGGTTTGGTTTTGCCCCCTCTATCCCGGGATGTGGTAACGGGGCGGTTCACGCTGGTGCTTTTCTCTCTTCCCTCTTGGCAGCTCGGCTCCCATGAAAGCTGAGCGGGAGGATGGATTACGGCGGCTGCGAGTACCTGGTTCCCTGCGGGAAGGACAAATTCATCTCCAAGTAAGATGCTCGGCGGGGCCGTGGCGCGGAAACGCCGTCGGTGCTGGTAGCCGGGGAGTTGTTTGTGACGTTCCTGGGGGTTTGCTCAGGAGGAGGGGAGCCACCCTGGGGTTTAACTCCGTTTGGTTGGATTAGGAAAGAAAAAGCCATTCTGGGGTGAGAAATGGCTCTTTTCTTTAAGGAAAAAAAAAAAAAGGGGGTTGTTGGGATTTGGAAATTTTTTGCTTCGGAGCGTGGCCAAATTCTCCGTAAATGCAGTTGTGCTGAAAAAAGTGGATATGAAAAAAAAAAAGCATTCTGGGGTGTGAAATGGCGCTTTTCTTTAAGAAAAAAAAAAAAAAGGGGGTTGTTGGGATTTGGAAATTTTTTGCTTCGGAGCGTGGCCAAATTCTCCGTAAATGCAGTTGTGCTGAAAAAAGTCCTGGTTCATTGCTGCTCTCTTGGTAAAGCAGCAAAAGGATTCCCAGGCTGCGGGGCAGATTCTGGAGCAGATAAAACACATGTGATATTCCACCACCATTTTTCTTTCTCATAAATCCCGACGATTTGTGCTGAGCATCCTCAGACGCCACCCGCCAGCC
>NW_010394417.1:2692-3066 GCF_000710305.1 Buceros rhinoceros silvestris
CGCCCCCCCCCCGCCAGCCCAGCCCGGCTCAGGGCAGCTGCACGAATTAATCCAGCGGCAGCACGTCCCGCTGGTTCAGAGCTGCGATGAGGCAGCCTGGCCTGGCTCATTTTTATTTAAATTTTATTTTTGTTCCATTTTATTCACTAGACATTTAATTTGAGCTTGCGGAGCGACGAGCTGACGTACTCGAGTCGCCTGCATTAACTTGTGACTCCAGCGTGATCCGAGGGCTTGGGAGCTCCAAAACTGTCCTTGTTTTCAGCCTTGTGACCAAGCTCTGCCGGGTCCTCACGGGTTTTCTTCGGGGCCCGGCTGTGCCGAGCGGGTGCCCCTAATAGTGGCTAAGAACGGGCACCCCCGGCGGGCACCCG
>NW_010394417.1:3317-3603 GCF_000710305.1 Buceros rhinoceros silvestris
GCTCAGCGGGTTCCTCGCCCAGCCTGACGCTGGGAGCAATTCCTGCTTTCAACCGCAGCCGGCGCAGGGGGGAGCATGCCGGGGACCGAGCAGTGCCTGCAGCATCCCCTGTGCTGCCCCACATCCTCTCTCAGCATCTTTCCCTTTTTTTTCCGCCAGAAATGAGCTGCTCTTACACTTGAAGACGTACAACATCTACTACGAAGGGCAGAACCTGCAGCTGCGGCACCGGGAGGTAAGACACCCCTGGGCGGGGGCCCTGCAGGCTCTGGCAGGAGAGGTAAAG
>NW_010394418.1:0-539 GCF_000710305.1 Buceros rhinoceros silvestris
ATAAAAAGTATTTTGAGGGAAAGGGGTTTTGGGTGAAAAAGGGGGTTGGGGAAAAACATCGCTTTTGGGAAAGGAAAAAGGGCGTTTTGGGGAAAAAAAAGGTTTTTTTTTTGGAAGGAGGGATTATTTTGGGAAAAAAAGGGTTTTGGGGAAAAAAGGTTTTTTTGGGAAAAACCATTTTTTCTTTTAAAAAAGGCATTTTGGAGGGGTTTAAGGGAAGAAAAGCTTTTTGGTGAATAAAAAAGTTTTTATGGAAAAAAGCCTCTTTAAAAAAAAGGTGCTTTTTTTGGAAAAAAATCATTTTGAGGAAAAAAGGCTTTTTTTAGGGGGAAAATCCCACTTTTTGGGAAAAATAGAGGCTCTTGGGGGTGTGAAAAAGGCTTTTTTTTTGAAAGAAAGGCTTTTGGGGGAAAAAAGGCTTTTTTTTAAAAGACAAGTAGTTTTTTGGGAAAAAGCGCTCCTGTTTTGAAAAGAAAAGGCTTTTTGGGGAGAGAAAAGGGGGTTTTTTGGAAAAGAAAAGAAGTTTTGGGAAAAATACG
>NW_010394419.1:0-3862 GCF_000710305.1 Buceros rhinoceros silvestris
GTGCCCGTGGCAGGGCTGCCTCCACGGCCAGCCTTTCCTGGGAAGTGTAACTGAAGCAGAACTGGATTTGTTTGTGTTTTTTCAAGGTCAGCCAGGGCTGTGCTGTGAGGCGTCGGCAGGCTGTCCTCACCCACACGCACTGTGGTCAAGTATTCAGTGACAGCTCTCCAGCACCAGCGTTCACAGGCTTAGCGAGACCGTGTCGTACAGGTCCTTGCTGTAGAAGCTCAACGTCCAGCACAAACGCAGAGTCTGCTTTAACCAGCATAATGGTACTTGAGGTGCTGCACAGACAAGGGTGTTGAGGCCCTTGTTTCTTTTACGCCATGTGAGAAAAGTACTGAAATCTGCTTCGGAATGGAAGTGGAATGTGTCCTGAATACTTGAAACCTGCAATAAAAACCCCATACCGCGTCTTCGAGCGGTGGTTACACTGCGTTGGTGTTGTTACATTCTTGTGTTCGACAAGGAAGACAGGAGCCATGTTCCTGAGACAAACTGTTCAGCGCTTTGAGCACAACATCTGGCATGTGGTCTGTTACCATCTTGGGACTTATTAAAATGCTACTGAAGACTCTTTCATTGGACCATCTTGCTGTGTATTTAATATCGGACGAGCACAGCCTGAAAAAACAAACCACAAACACACCACAAACGGCTCAGACTGTCAGAACTGGTGCCCGATGCCAAGCCTGGAACAGACAACCTGTAACTTCTGCCCTTGCTCAGGCAGGAGCTGGACCCTTCTCACAGCAGGAAGGTGCCTCCCAAAGAGCTGCAGCTCTGCCCTGCAGCTGGAAACGCTGCTGTCCCCTGTCCCCAAAGGCAGAACTCTGTCACACCTACTCGCCTTTACCGTGAAAGAAGCTGCTCCCAGAGATCCGGAACAGGGGGCTGAGGGTGAGGGGTTAAGCACTGCCCCCTCCCACGGCTCTTGTCAAATTCAGGGAGGAAGGCGCTGTGGTGTCAGGAGGAAACCAGGCCCTAGACTTAACGCTGCCCACACCCTGTTCAGGAGTTTATTTTACAGAACAGTACACGGTAGGGGATCTTGGGTGCTGGTCCAGTTAAGGCAAAACATGATTAATCGCTTTTTGCTGTGGAGTAAAGGAAGGAAATGAAATGAACGCGATAGAGCAGCCATTGAGAAAACCTGCCAGGCCACAGCTGGTAAAGTATCTAACTTGTAAAACCAGTATTAAAATTGTTTAAATAAAATACTGATCTACTGAATGGGAGGAAAAAAAGAGGATTTATTCTCCATCCCTTTCTTTTATCTTCTATAAGGTACAATTTTTTTTTTCCTTCTGTGAGATGGCCTTGTGCAAGTTACAGATGCTCTTATTTCTGTTCCAGAATGAGGGCGGGTAACAAGTATTGTCTGGGTTGGGGGCTGTTTCAGGCGGCTTTGAAAAAAACCAACATCAACAAAATGCAAAGAAACAAAAAACAACTCTAAACACAACACCGCCCCAACAAAACCACAGTCCTCACCCTTCCAGCGAGTTCAGCTTTTCTGTTGTCTTTGTGTCACCTTCCTGCATCCACAAAAACGCAGCAGGAGAAAAGGACAGGAAACTGGAGGCAGCAGGGGCACACACACTCTTACTGGGGCAACTGGGCCTCGCCCGCCTGGCTGGGCCGGCAGAGGTGGCAACGTTTGCCTCCTCGCCCCGCTCCTCGCCCCCAGTGCGGATGTGACTGCTCGGGCACTTGGCGTTTGGACATGAGCCTGCAAGGTCTGCAGTCGCGGGTGGGACTGCAGCTTGCGAAAGCGGAACTTTACAGTCCCGCTGTGCGAAATCGTCCCTTCGGCACACTCAGTCTAGGGGCAGGACAAGGCGCACAGGCATAACGAGAGAGTTTCCAGGGCTCGAAGGGAAACGGCAGCAGGGAGGCACCACACAAAAACTGAAAGGCTGCGTAGTAACCAAAGATAACAATAAAAAAATAATAATAAAAGATACTAACCAGAGCTGGAAACACGCGCTGAGAGCGAGAAGCAGCTTTCAGCAGATTTTAGGAAAGCAAGACCACGAATTCAGGATTCTACTTACCTCCTAGAGCTGGATTCTTCTACGATATGGATAATCTTTCCAGGCAGATACAGGCGAGGGTACTGGGGTGGTGAATTCAAGTGCGATTCATCCTCGAGGGCACTGTATGAAGGTGACCGCTGAACCATTAAACTCTCCTCAGCTAGAAGTGGCCGAGTGAGGGCAGCTTGGTTTCTACCATCCAGCTCAGTTGGGAAGTCGTCTGGATCTCCTCCAAATACTTCGTACCAACAGCCACGCAGCAAAATCTGGTACTGAATCCAGAAAGAAAAACAGTCGCATTGACGTTTGGCATCTCGCCAAGTAACTTCTTCTACTTGCACACACATCATCTGAAGCCACAGTTAAAAGTGACTGTACGCACGTGCTCCCCACATTTTCTGTTTGATAAAACCTCCTTGGCAGATTCTCCCCGCAGTAATAGCTATCGCACCGATAGCCAACCCACGCCACGAGTAACACGATGGAAAAACTACAGTCTACCAGTTGAATTAGTCTCTGTGGATTCTGCTCTGCAGATACTGAAGTTCTCTTGCACCTGTAACTTCTAACTGTCCGTTATCTTACTCTGCGTGTACAACGTCACCCAGGCCCTCTACACAACAGCTCATCCCGGCACTCCATGGAAATAAAGTGTTGGACTCGATGATCTTGAAGGTCGCTTCCAACCAAAACCATCCCGTGATTCTATAATGAAATCTTGTGGGGGCGGCAGATTAACTTGTTCAGAAATGCGTCACTGAATCTTGAAGCCTCTGCACCTCCACCATCCTGCCTGACCCCACACTGTTCCAGCACTGTCAAAACTGTGTTTCTAACAAACAGTGAAAAGGAGGAGGTGAGCAATTAACACTGTAACAGAGAAATATTTACTTTCCAAATGAATTCTGAAGGTAAAATTTAAGCAAACCCACTAATTTGTTTACTTACTGATACATCATCATTACGCTCAAAACCACACACGAAGCGTCACTTTGTTAAAGCTGGGGCTTAACCCGGGGACAATGCCACCGACTTTTAACCAAGAACTGCCACTGGTTACCTTGGGTCTGTTGCAGTTTGCCACAATCCTCACTATCCTCCTCTTTAAATCCTCCATGTTGGGCATGCTTAACCTGTTCGAACACACACAGAACAAAGTCAAGGAAAGCCGCCTCTTCTCTACGATCAAGCACTGCCCTGAAAGAACAATTTAAAAATGTTCCCATCTCACCTTGCAACAAGGTCTTTTCCAACAATGACTGAAACAATGAAGTGTTTTGTGTAATCTGCAAGTGATTTGCTAAAAACGAGAACAAAAATGCACTTTAGATACACCACAGAGGAGTGCACACAAAGGTTCTGGAGGTTTATGATCGATCAGTAAAATACAAACATGGGGCGACAGCAGCAGCAGCATTTGCAATCGGTTCTTCAGCAGCTTTCGGACCTACTTGCTACGGAAGACAGAGCCCCCTCGGTGCTGACTGCAGCGGTACGCAGAGCTCAGACAGGCCGAGCTCTAGACTAGCTGGGCAAGCATTTCATTTCCAAAACGTTTATTTTAAACTCTAATTATACTATCTGACAGAATTCACGTTTCATTCTGCAGTCCTCACCCAAGAAGTTGACTAACTCAGGACGGAGTGTACCTAATTCTAGTGGAAAATGTCTAAACAACAGAGTCAAGCCTAACAAATCTAACCGACTGGTCAGCTACCTTGGAGGTGTTGGCATCTTAGACACGGAAGCAAATAACAGAAGTCTCTTACCTTAACAGTCCCCCTGGAGGGGAAAAGGCGTAACATCTTAACGTGGGGAAAGAG
>NW_010394419.1:3974-7869 GCF_000710305.1 Buceros rhinoceros silvestris
CTGAGCATGATGGCCAAGATAGAAGCTGTTCCACCACCCAAACTGTGCCCGACTATCATGAGTTTATATTCCTACAGACAGGAAGACAAGACTGAAACATAGATACAAAAAAATGTTGTGAAATTCTTCTGGCAAGCCAAACGAGTGGGAAGGTCACTTACCGGGGCGATTGCGAAGGCCTGGTTCAAAATCCCATCATTTATTAGCTTTCGATAGATGTAATTTGCAGCTTGAGTTATTCCCTGAAAGACACCATTTGGAGTTAGAAAGGTCTCTCTGATCTGAAGCGTGATACAGGTACGCTTTAACCACAGCGCCATCGCACAGTAACTTCGTTCTGCAAAGCCCGTCTTCTCTCTTAACCTGCTCCTGAAGAGGTCTAGGTATGACCAAGAGGTCTTGCATATAATGGTTAAAAGGTCAGGAGATATTTCACAAGGACATGAAGTCTGACAAAGAGGGTTATCAATTCTACCCTGCAGTGCCAGAGGCAGTATTTGCTGCAACAACTGAAATAATTTGTGCAATCTGTCTCGCAGGGAGAATACTCGTCTGTTTAACTGAGGGATGCCGGCGCTGAGAAGATCTATGAGCAGCTACAGACTGCACACACCTTGTGCACAAAGCCGGTCTCCAGAACATCCTCCAGCGTCAGGTCTTCGCAATCTGCTGACAGATCGGTGAGAACGTCCTGCGAACAAGAGCTTTCGTCAGACCCTTCTGCAGGGCTTCATGGGGCGTGCTCTGCTACTCAACACTGTCACACCGACTTCTTCAAGCTCACTGCCAAGTTCGTAAGCCACAAACCACCACCCGCCATAAACCACCACCCGAGCAGATACACGCAGATTCACAGTGTGGATTTCAGCGGCTATTTCCAAGCTGCAAACACAGACGGGACGAATGGATCAGCACTCACAGCGGAAAGGAACTACCGGCCTCCAGGCTCTCTTCCAGTGGCACAGGGAATATTGCCCACCCAAGGACAGGAGGGCTGACAACTTAAGCCTGGAAGACTCTTATCTGTGAGTTGTTTTCACATGTACCAGCGTAACACAATTTCCTCCAGATACTAGGAGTTCATCCACTTCTAGAAAGCTAATTATATATATCAGATGGATGATACCTCAAAAGACAGGGTTCCTCTCACCGCAACCACAATAGCTTCTTTTTTGTGATCCAAAGCAACAAAAAACGGAATCTCGTAGATCTGGAGGGGGAAAATGTAATCAGTAAGGACACCAATTTTTTATAAGAGTAACCTGCTGAATGCTCTCTTACTGAGCGCTCTTTGTTGTATTACGGAAAGAAGCTGAGCTATTTTCTTATCAAGTTATTTTAAGTGCCTTTATTGCAATACTGAGACAGATTTATATCAATGGTTTTGTGGCTCTTCCTTTAGATTAGGGAAAAAAAAATCAGAACTGAATGTTTCAGGGCCTGTTTTCATCTGGCTTCGCATCTTGCCTGTTATAAATGCTGAAGGCAAAGCAGAGCCTTCGCCCCTTGCTTTGACTGAATGAACCACTCGGTTTGTTTGCCGAATGCCTGTCCAGATTGTTTACCTTGTTATGAAAACTGATATGAATGAAGTCTCTGTACTGCAGTCCTGTTATTTTTAGGATGGATCCAAAGTGAAAGTTATGACGATCACTGCCAGTTATATCAGAATCTGTTGGTCTATTTCCGCAACTAACAAACACAGAAGAAAAAAACTTTCATGTTCAAATTTTTTAGGTTTCATTTCAAGGACTCACACTCAGTTACATTTGCAGAAGATTTCTGCCAGGAAGCAAATGCTCTTTTAGTAATTTTTTTTCCAGTAGTAGCAGTAGTCTGATACAGGATGTTACCTCTGCCCGAGCAGCACGTCGTACATTTTCAGTGCGAGGACTGGCAAATACACCATTGCTACAGGACTATCAGCAGAGCAAACAATGCCATAAGGAAAGGACTCTTAAGACTACCGGCCAGTGATGGAAAACACAAACAAGCACAAAGGAGATGCAAAGCAAATTCTGTCCCCCAGACTTATCTCGTGTTTTATCCGTTGTATCGTGTGGTTTGGTTTTTTCTCAAGTCATCTATATTTCAGTAGGTTACATAACTTCACGTTACTAATTCAGAAAATCATGGTGACAGTCAGAAACGTCAGTGCTACTCACAGTAATCCCACACAGCGTTACGCATGCTTCCACACCGACTGTAAGCACTGCTTAGAGTAAAGGGGGAAGGGAACAAAATAGAGGCTGGAGGGACAGGTAACGTTTGCGAACTCTAAGGTTGGGAAAACCTGTTTTTTTGCTAAATCAATTTTATTTCTCTCAATCACAAATTTTTCTTAAGAAACTAAAGCTAATCTGTTTCTGAGGGCGGAAAGGTGTCTGAATTTTGTTTCTACTTTGACATTTGAATTTGTGAAAGAGAATTCTACTAGTCAAGCTCACGTACTCCCAAAAGCGTTATCACGTAACACAACAAAAATGCTGCTATTGAAATGATTTTCTTCCTGCTAATACTAGTTAAATAAAAGTAAGCTCCGTGTTTTTAAGCTCTTGATCAAACGTACCAGTCACCACTGAGTTTACAGAGTGCAGTAAATGGGTTGGTGTATATGTAGTAGGGCCAGCCATAAGCAGCCGCAGCAAACAGCATGTAGTGAGCAGCGTTCTCCAGTTCGATATCCAAATCATCTGTCTGAAAGGACACACGGAAAGAAAAGGAAGGAGAGAGAGGAAGATAGGTGTCTCAGGCAGCCCCGGAATAAAACCTAAACTCAGACTAGTGAAAATCAAGCATGATGAAACATGCACTATCAAAAACGAAAACCTCAAGTTCTGAGAGTAACTAAAAATAGCCACTTGTACTCCAGGAGAGTCTGTTCATTCACACGGCTCAAGAATCCTGACAAGCTCTCACTAAATTAGTTTCTTCATGACCCCATTGTATTTGCTGGGTTCAAGAGGAATTTGATAGAACTTGGTTGAAGTAGAATTATACACCTCCGTGAAACACAGACCAAAAAGAGAAAATAATTTACAAAAGTATTTTACCATAGAAGACAAGCAAAAATCAATTAGCAAACTGCAACCTGTTTCCGCTTCTTATCTCAGCTGGGTATCTGCCGCAGACAGAATTTACACGGACCACGACACTAGAAGGCTCGCTTTTCAGTTCTGTGCTGGTAGTACTAGATACCAATCTTCTCTCTGTTCCCTTTCTCCCCCAGCTCTTCAACTATGAACAAATGTCCTCAATGCTCGTTTTTGTACTTAACTCCCCATTCATATGCAAGTTCTACTCATGCAAAAGCAGACAAATGTTTTCACTGCACGTATTAATAATTTAAATTGTTGAGAATTTTTACAGTAGCGTTTAATCTTGTTAAAAAAAACCAAACCAAAACACCTTTGCACAAAGAGCTGCGTTTCAATTCACTCTGGCATCATCCGCTAGAGTAACTGCACCACAACCCTCTTACCACAGGAGACGAGGGAGAATGACACAGGACTTCTTCAGGCTCTTTCAGGCAACTTTCCATTTTATCCTGCTCTTGATGGAGCAGAGTCAAACCCGCGGCTATGTCGCTTGGCACCAGATCGGTGTCCTGTACAAAGAAACGAAAGAGCACTTAAAACCATCCCACCCCCACCATGGCAAAACTGTCTCATAGACAATGCACGTGCATTCTGGTTTTTCAGTTTATATAACTACATTTCACTCAGAGACAACGTGTGCTGCAGAACCTGGTCACGGCAGCATCTCACCTCCCACCCCTTCTGTACACACTGAATGTTTCTTTCAGTTAGACTGATTTTTAATAGACCATTTCATGAGTAGTCCAAAAGTGGTCAGATTCTTCACTGCGGGCAAGACTCCTTACTCCTCAGCAGGA
>NW_010394419.1:7986-11920 GCF_000710305.1 Buceros rhinoceros silvestris
AACGCCTTGATCCTCACGCAAAAGAACACTGCTTCCTCACAGCCCTTCACGCTCGTGAGGGGAGCGAAACCTTTGTTAAGGGGAGAGGAAAATCAGTGCTGTGCACCTGGTATTAGAATCGCCTTTCGTTCTGAAACTGGCGTATGCAAAACCTGATCTTAAGGCAGAGGGTACAGAGGCCTCTGGCTGAACAAACACGTGCTGCAATGTCTGCAAATTCAGAGTTAGTCAGAACGTAAGAAAAGCTTTCCATCTTACTGAAAAGTAGTTGCGGAAAAGCTCTGCGATACTCGTGAAAGCCACTCGATGGTCATCATCTTGCACAATGCAACAGCACAGTAACCTGATTCTTTTTTCCCAGACTCTGGTGGCGGTGTTCTTCATGTTATACAGCAGCTGCCCTGACTGACTGCTTTCCAGGTTCCGGTTTACACCATCCACGAAGTAAAATGTCTTTTTCCCCCCAAGTGGATCAAAGACAATTAAAACTCCAATGACGGTAAAGATGATGATAACCCAGCTGCCAAACAGAAAGAAATGGGATAGAAAGGCTGAAACCAGACACTTCTGACAAGTATGCAAGAACGCACCACTACAGATCTCAACAGCCAGGAAGCAAAGTTAGGGAACACTGTATGAACACCACGGTCACCGTCTGCAGGGTGCCCATGTCGATACTGGGCGCTCAGTCCACCAGGCATGAGAACAAGGCTGTCAGCTCATTTCACACAGCGCTCCACACTCAAACTCGCAGCCCTGTGCTGTGGAAACGGCAGCCCAGAATTGTGAGGGCTCCACTTTTCACTACCAGGTAAGTGATACAGTGACCACCCCCTCCACATTTATCTTGTTTTCTCCATTCCCATCTCTCCCTCTTGCCCACTCTGATGTTTACCTCCTTTCCTTCACTTAGCACACCCTCTCTCAAGGCAAGTAGCTCAAGCCTGTTCAGGGAAGGACACTAACTCATTCCAGCTGCCTCGCTTAAAAAGTTGTTCTCCTTTCACAATGAAAACCCTTCTTTGAGAAACCACAGTAACTGGTAACAAAGCCTCCAGCTGCTGGAAAAGCCTTCAGTAACACAAAACCCATGGAAGCTGTTTCCCCTTTTCGTGTACACTATCAGGCTTAGAGGTGTGGGGAGGCACCTTTACCTTGCAATAACTGTCACCATGATGATATTTATCACAGTTTTCTCGCAGTGCACACTGCTGTCTGACACCCACACAGCTCCCAGAACAGCCCAGATGAATTCAGGCAAATAGAGAAGTAGACGAGTATAAAGTAGCTTGGGAAGTGGTTTTCTTGGGCCCGGATTAGAAATTGTTCCTGAAATTACAGGTAGAATTTAAAACAAGAACTGTTTATGAATCATCGTCAGTACATAAAATCCTACCTGGACATAGGAACTTTTTGAGCTTTACAGAAAATAAGAAACTGAATTGAAACTATAAAGTATTTTCATACTAATGGAAAGCTATCACTGAAGCTGAGAAAAAAACCCCAAGCAAACACTGGGTTTATAGTCGTGGTTCTTAGAATCCACTTACTGATACCCCAAATCACCCTCCAGCCAGGGGCGGCTCTGCAGTGAACCTGAGGCAGTAGGTGCTGTGCCCAGCATAAGCCACACTGGAGCACTGGCTCACCTCCAGTTCCCTATGACTTCTGCTGCCTGCTTTTATTATTACTCCATTTACCTCTCAGTTGACTCAATATTTCATTTTTAGATGCTACTTTGCTGGACTACAAAGAAGCTCTGTATAATGGGTCACTAAATAATAAATTCGTTCACATATTTACTTAGGAGAACAAAAGTAGGATCACCAGCAGGACAAATGCTTCTTATGCTATTTCTGGATTGTTAGTTTACTGATTCCCTCTTCCTTTTAGGGCTCTTATTAGGCAATAAAAAGGAAGCGACTTTTGGCTAGCTCACCTCCTTAAACCAGTTTGTTGATCGCAGGTAGTGAGGTGGTGGGGTGTGCGTGCTCACGTGTAGGCAGGATAATTTGCAAAGGCTTAAAATACTGAGAACGGAAACAACTTTGGAAACTCTTTTTTAGTTGTAAAGCTGCAGCTCACACCCAGTGACAAAGCTGTTTAAAAAGCCCCTGATCCGGTGGCCATTCACCCTCCTTCCCAGGCTGTAACCCTGCAGCAGCGTGGTAGGTCAGACACAATCAGACTCCTGAGAACAACTTCTCTCCCAGCGCCACAACCAAGCGTCTGTCTGTCTGTCTCCAGACAGTTCACCACTGGCATCCCTACTGCCCAGTGCAAGGAGTGCTGCAAGAGCCACTGCTCCAACCACCCTCCAAGCCATCTCACCACTTGAAATTCAGCCTCAGGAAATTCAGGCTCTTTTATCCCTGCTATTTTCCTCACCTCCTTAACTTTGATATCAGTATAAACAGCATAACTTGGCTAATCTTCCTGTCCCTCCTCTGGAAACTGCAGGAAAACCAGTGGTTAGATTTAAGGCCAGGATTATCATCCGCATCTCTGCTCTGTCACAGTTTCTCTTCATCCACTCTTGATGCTTCTTACAACTTAAATAAAATACTCTCTTATTTACAGTGTTGTGAGAATGAATTATAAATTGTGGGGTCTCATCTATTACTCTAGAGACCACACACATATTTCAAAATAATCCTCCCAGCATTGCTTTGATAATGAGATGTCTCACCAGGAAAAAAGCTTTCTTGGCATTTTTTAACCCAGAATGAACCATTTCTACAAATGACTAGCAGGTGCATTGGGGTCCTTTCTTCTGTCCAGCCATTCACTGCAAGCCGTAATTGGTGTTCTGTTTAACAGCGCGCACTGGTTTAGCTTTACTGTGGTGTTTATACAGAGCACTTCTCTGTGTGTGTTTTTTTCCCCAAACCTGCTGCAGCTAAAGAACTTTCACAAGACATGACTAAATCTGCCTGTGCAAAGCAAAGCTCACAGGATCTTTCAAAAGAGAAACTGATTTTGGATAAATTCTCCTAAATTCCTGGCAGAGAGGCCGAACCGTGTTCCATCTGAGGCCATGTATCCATGGTGAACCCAGAGGAAGTCTTCAAGATGCTCTGATGGCAATGAACATAATCACCACTAGCTGTCCTAGGATGTTGTGTCCATTTATGAGACCCCTGACTAACAGAGGACACACTGTTAAAGCAAATATATTAATGCTGATAGACAGTTTCTCACGTTTGACTACCATTAAAGCACTTGACCTGTTTTGCATTTTTTTTTTTAATCTGGAGTTCACATTAAAAACTTATTACAATCCTACTAGGTCAATACAAAGTATTATTACTAACTATTTACCTTGCATACTGATGTATACAAGAGCAGATAATACACATATTATGAAAGCCAGGAGAATGAGGAGGACGAGCAAGTAGCTGTGCAGCAATCCTCCCCCGGGACAGTTAAACTGCCCCTTGTGAACTGCGTAAAGTACAAGAATTCCAATCCACCTGCAGGAAAATAAGATAATAAAGCGACAGTTGGACAGGAAAAGCACATGCTGCAAAGCGATCACCTTTCACCGTCATGAAAACACTTCCCGCAGATCAACAGGAAGGGAATGGCTGCATAAGGAATCTGTCGGGATGAAATGACTACACGAACACTCGGCAGTGAACACAACAGTCGCTGGCAGACCAGCAGTCTCCTTCACAGGACTGCTCGTTCGCACAGACCCCGAGGCACCTCGGCTGATCTAAACAACGGCACCGTGTTAATTCCTGAGGTAACGAAACCGCAGCGCCACTAGCCAGCGATTAACCACAGCCGAGCGACGGTGGTTCCGTGCGTACCGAAGGCAGCGCGGCAGCTCCATCGCGCTGCTCGATCCCGCAGGTAGAGCGGCTTCCCCCCAAACCCGCCGCCTTCCCCCCAGCGATGCCGCGCCTCAGAGGCGGGAAGCGCGGCCGCA
>NW_010394420.1:0-511 GCF_000710305.1 Buceros rhinoceros silvestris
GGCTTTGCGGGGCTGCCAGGTCCCCCGGCGTGTCCTGGCGCGTCCCTCCCTCTGTCCTTGTGTGTCCCCCGCTGTGTCCCTGCGTGTCCCCCCATGTCCCTTCCCCGTGTCCCTGTGTGTCTCCCATGTCCCCTCCCTGTGTCCCTGTGTGTGTCCCCTCCCCTGTGTCCCCCATGTCCCTTTTCTGTGTCCCTGAGTTTTCCCCCGTGTCCCCGTATGTCATTTTCATGTCCCTTTTCCATGTCCCCTCCCCGTGTCCCTGTGTGTCCCCCACATCCCTTCCGTGTGTCCGTATGTGTCCTCATGTCCCCTCCCCGTGTCCCCCTGTGTCCCTTCCCTGTGTCCTTTCACGTCCCTTTCCGTCCCCTTCCTTGTCTCTGCGTGTCCTCTCTGTGTCCCCTCGTGTCATCCTGTGTCCCCTCCTTGTGCATCACATGTGCTTTCCGTGTCCCTCCGTGTCCCCTCACATCCGTTCTGTGTCCCTGTCCCATGACGTGTCCCCTGCGCGTGC
>NW_010394420.1:685-963 GCF_000710305.1 Buceros rhinoceros silvestris
CCCCCAGGTCCCCGCCATGTCTCCTCCGTGTCTCTGCATGTCTGTTGATGTGTCCCCGTGTCCTCTGACGTGTCCCCACCATGTCCTCTCCGTGTCGCCAGACGTCCTGCGTGTCCCCGTTCTGTTCTTTGGTGTCTTTTTGCGTCCCCTGACGTGTCTCCACAGTGTCCTTGCACGTCACCTGTCTCTCATTTCTCTTTGGGTCCTCTCTGTGTCCCCTGACCTGTTCCCATGTCCCTTCCATGTCCCCTGATGTCCCCCCCATGTCCTTGTCCGTC
>NW_010394420.1:1099-1437 GCF_000710305.1 Buceros rhinoceros silvestris
GGTGGTCCCCCCCATGTCCTTGTCCGTCCCTCTCCGTGTCCCCGCCGTGTCCCTACCATGTCCCTGCTGTGTCCCTGCCATGTCCTCTGACGTCCTCCCCATGACCCTCCGTGTCCCCCCCTGTGTCCTCCACCGTGTCCCTGCCATGTCCTCCGCTGTGTCCCCGTGTTCCCTGTTGTGTCCTCACCGTGTCCTCCCCGTGTTCTCTGCCGTGTCCCCGCCATGTCCCCACCATGTCCCCTTATGTCCCCCCCATGTCTTTGTTCGTCCTTCTCCATGTCCCCACCGTGTCTCCGTCATGTCCCCATGTCCCTGTGTGTCCTCACCGTGTCCCCCGC
>NW_010394421.1:0-269 GCF_000710305.1 Buceros rhinoceros silvestris
CCATGAGCAGGGAGGAGTTCCTGAGGAAGGCCACTGCCTTGTTTGTGGCAAAAGTGAAGCCTGTTGAGTAATGCCCAGGTGGGAGCAACGCTGACTGTGTCCTCTTTGGTCTCAGCGAGCGCTCTGTGCTGAGCTGTTCTCGTGAAGGAGGCTCCGGGCCGCGGCGCTGAGCTGGACAGTGAGTGTGAGGGCTGCTCAGGCGCTGCTGGACAGCCATGCTCTGCCCAGAGAGAGATTCCTGGTTTCCACCCTCCCGTTGCTGTAGGACA
>NW_010394421.1:503-854 GCF_000710305.1 Buceros rhinoceros silvestris
CCGGCGCTCATAGATCTTCTTTGGGTGTTACCTGGGGCTGTAGGGCAGCGTCAGCCACAAGGATGAGCCGGAGCAACGGACACTGCGCTGGGCCTGCAGCAGTCCCGCAGCTTCCTCGTGGCCCTGGCAGCGCCGGGTTTCGCAACTTCAGCGGGGAGCTTGGTTTCTGCTTTCGGGTTGTTTCGCACCTGCCCGCGAAGTGGGGGGTGACGCTTTTCTACCTCTCAGACCTCTGTGTGGGGTTCACAGGTAGATACGGGGCTGATCCAAACCAAGATGAGGCCAAGCGTGTGAAACGCACAGCGGGGAGAAGCGACCAGCTGGGGGCAAACCTGCCATGGGAGGGCTGCG
>NW_010394421.1:1085-1391 GCF_000710305.1 Buceros rhinoceros silvestris
CCGTAGCCGAGACTCCTCATGGGGGGCTGCAGATCCGGTAACAGTCGGGGACCCGAGCACCGGGTCAAAAGCAGACACAGCCCGTTCCCTACGGCCGTCGTTTGCTTTCGAGCAGAGATGCCTGTTGACCGTGTGTTATTTATTTGAGCTTGTCTGTGTTGGTTATTTATACTGTGCAGTTACTGGTTTACTGTAAGACATTAAAGCTTTCTGTTGTGGTGTTGTGGTGGCCCATTTTTTCGCCGCCCGGCAGAGCGTTGTGCCAGGCTGGAACAGCAGCGCTGGGGCCGTGCGGCCGTCCCCATC
>NW_010394422.1:0-270 GCF_000710305.1 Buceros rhinoceros silvestris
CTGCTCCATGGCGGCCGGGACGCCCTGCACGCACGCTCCCCTGGCACCTCCCGGCCCCCATCGCTGCCTCTCACTCCGGGACTGCAGGGAGCAGCCCCCCCGCCATGGCTCTGGCAGACCCCACACATGACGAGTGGGGCTGCATCCATCCCGGGGATCACCACACCGGGGTGCTCAGCCCCACGCAGAGCTCTGCATCCCCCAGCCTGCCCCGCTGACACTGCGGACAGGACCCCTCTCCTCTCTGTCCTCCTGACATGGCAGGCACGG
>NW_010394422.1:392-1103 GCF_000710305.1 Buceros rhinoceros silvestris
CAAAGGCACCAGTGCTGTCACCACTGAGACCCTGCCCTTGGCGACCCCCTTGGCAGCCTGGGACCCCTCTGTCCCACTCCAAGCTCCCTGCAGTTTTAATCCCTCTCCTGCCCTCCCTGGCACAGCCCAACCCCTCTGTGCCCAGGAGCATCCCAGCCTGGCCTCTCCGCGGATGCTCTCACCATGGAGGGGGACCTCTGTCCTGGGGACAGCGCAGGGACCTTTTGAAAGGTCCACACAGCGCTTGGGCCATGGGGCAGGACAGCCAGCTCCCAGCCCTGCCATGGACCCTGGCGGGACATCCTGGGGAACACGTGTGGCAGCGGGATGGATCCCTGCTCAGCAGAGGAGGGGTCTGGGGACGAGTGAGGAGTTGGATCCCCAACCTCTCCCCCGTCCAAAGAACAACCGCAAGCACTTCTGCATTCAGCAGCCGAGAGAGACTGGGATCTCCTCCAGGAAAAGCAGGGGGAAAGGAAAAAAAGCTGGATTTCAAATCAGAGATCATGCTAATCCCAGGCAGACACAGCCCCCCACACAGCAGAGCACGGGGACTGTGGGCTCCCCAGCCATCACTCCCATTAACACCAGGGACCAGAGTGAAGTTGCTGCTGGGAGCCCCGTGTCCCTCCCCGGGTGACGAGGCACATCCCCACTGGGGCTGTCCAGCAAGCCCAGCGCAGGCAGGTGAGTTGCTCGGTACTTACCCCA
>NW_010394423.1:0-2540 GCF_000710305.1 Buceros rhinoceros silvestris
AGATAATTATATATATATATGGTCAAAGACCAAAAGCACATTTTCCCTGTTTCCCTGTCCTCTCTGTAGCTGAAGAAGTGCTCCCGGCGCGAGAGATGTTATCTTTTAAAAAAATATATATCAAACAAACAAAAATCCAATGTAGGATGTGAAACACTGGAGAAATTTTGCTAATTCTTAGACTTTGGCTCGCAAAGCCTCTAGGAGTAAAACGCAGAGGGGGAAACTTGCCCGTGGTCCGAGGTCCCCAATAGCTCGCCTTGGAGTAATTCTTAGACTTTGGCTCGCAAAGCCTCTAGGAGTAAAACGCAGAGGGGGAAACTTGCCCGTGGTCCGAGGTCCCCAATCGCTCGCCTTGGAGCTAATTAGGAAAGAGCATCCCGGCAAATTCCTATTTCCAAACCCAGCTCGTTCCTTTCTGAAAGTTACCACATCGTTTCTTTTAGAAACCACAATAATTAGATCTGAGCTGAGTTAACTACTCTTCCTCCTGGTCAACAAATCAATAGCAATTAATTTGAAATAGCTGAGATGATAAAACACTTCCTATTGCACCTGACCTTTCCAAAAGAGTTATAAATAGCATATACTGAATATCTGTTTTAACACAATTCCCCTTGGTTTAATCCGTATTCTGCTGTTCCTCGGCTTTTAGGAGGAGACTTTTTAGTTTTGTATTTCTCCCCGTTATTTCGACTTCTTCATTAGACTTTAAACAAATTTTCTTAGAACGATTTAATGTTTAAATTAAAATAAGAATGGTATGAGGCATTTGTTGCAAAAAATTAGTGTCTTTACATTAAGTTCGAGTAGAAAATGCAATATATTTCATAGAAGCTTATACGATGCATGATACAGGATTAGACATGAATATACATGTAGTCCATATTATATTGCTTATGACACTGTTGGGGAGACATGAATTGATCTAAAATTGAAAATGTAGAGAGGCGGAAGGTGATGGGGTGGCAGGACTGTAAAGGGAAGAGATCAGAAACGCTTAGGTGTGGAATATTAATTATAAAATGCAGAACTCTCTTCACTTTTCTTTGCTCGGGAAGAAAGCCTCGTCTTTCCCCGCTCCCCCTCTTGCTCCCTCTCCCTCTCTTTTATTGGAAAGAGGATCCTAAATTCCTTTTGACTGATAGGAAGTTACAAGACAAGATGCTATTTTCTCTTTCTTTTCTGACAACTCTGTCATCCCAGGGATCATAGTCATGTCAGAGTGTCTGTCTGGGAGAAGAAGAAGAAGAAAAAAAAAAAAAAAACAGTGGAGCCTGTGGCCATCTTTGCATCAAAATTTTCCAGACCTCTATTTTTGATTGTGATCCCGCTGATCTGAGTTTGAAATGCGAACGCAGCAAAGCCCCTAAGCCTTCAATCGTGTGAAATTTTCAAAAGATCTCTAGAAGCAATCTCAGGCTGTCTGACCCCTGACAGGCGGAGATCTCTTTATACCTCTCTCTGCCAGCACTTCATTTGTTGGAATATCTTTCAGATTTGCACCTCCAGATGACAACCTGAGTGTTTATTATGGGTATGAATCTGAAATCCTCACTGTAGTACAAAGGAGACGTCTTAAACATCATATTTAATTTCAGATCATAATTACCTGCTCCTCTTTTGCTTCTAATTATCTATTCCTCCTTCCTCTCTGTGGCATGTTGATATTTTGTTGATTCTCCCTTTTAATCGGCCTTTCTTGCTTGCTTTCTTTTTTTAATCGTATTAGTTTAGTCCACGGGGGAATTAAACATGTCACGGTGGACACACATCATGCCTATGTGGAGAGATAAAATTCTGGCGACGAGTGTTCGCTCCCCATGGCTCTCTGTACCCATGTATGTGCTCTGGAGAAATAATAACTATTCCTGCCATTATAATCCAGGTTGTTAGTATGCTTCATCTCCCATTAATCTTTATACATCAATTTAAATTGGCAGCAGTGTTTGTGTTTTGTCCCGTGACGTAGCAGCAATGTCATTTGGTAGCAACCACAGCAGCCGAAGCCCTTTAGTGTCCCTCTTTTCAAGAAAGCAGAAGGGAGGAAAGGGAAAGAAATACAAATAATCTCTAACCACCCCACCCCACCCCCCAAACATCTCTAACTTTCCCCCTTTTCTTTAAGGGAACTTACATGCCTCCCTCCTGCCCTTCCTGTTCACCTGCTTAAAAGAAATCCTGTCCTGCCCCAGACTCTCTGGAGAGTGATGGTGCTGGTCACGCCGACCCTGGTTATTTTAGTTTAATTTATTTTGTTGGCGTTAATTCCTCAGGTGAAAGAGCCGTCCATGTAAGAGCATGATAGGTGTCATCCCCAGCGCCGAGCTCATTTGCTCGGGTTTCCTAAGGCAGGAGCCCGGCTCGCTCTGCGCCTTGAAAAGCGGGGGAATACATGACTGGTGGGATGGCAAAAGCTCGTGGAGGTGGGAGGCTGGAGCGGGACCTCCGGAGCCCACCCCCTCCGCGGCGACCTCCCATCTCCGCCAAGGTACTTAGAAGTCGAAGATTTTTCTTTTCTTTTCTTTTTCTTTTTCTTT